>NC_067160.1:11810952-12053452 GCF_903995435.1 Acomys russatus
TTACTATGTGAGACAATTGACAGAGAAGGAGAAATCTAGACCTGGATATATAAGAGCTACAAGTAGGTGTCAAGAAGTCAGTTTGTGAAAGGCACAGCTTTAAGAATTATAACTAACATACAGCATGGTGGTGCCCACCGTTAGCCCAGCACTTGGGAGGAGAGGCAAATAAAATCTCTGTGAATTCAAGACTAGCCTGGCCTATATACTGTATGCTCAATTTTCTTAACCAATATATTTTATTAACAACTTAGTGACTGAGCATATGTCACTTATAACCCAACTAACCAAACAGTAGGAAATGAGGATTAATGGACACAATAACAAAACCGTAAGGATATCAGTTCCGAGGAACGATTCTCCTGGCACAATCAGCAGGATTTCTTCTGCTGGAACCTGGAGTAACCAGAACCCGGAACCTCAGTAGGAGCCAGAACCCCGAAGCCTTCCCTTGAGCGGTTCTTTCTAGGAGCGTCTTGAAGTGCAGCGATGAACAGCCAAAACGATCCCAAGCCTCCAAAAAGCCCTGCCTCCAGTTCTGGGTTCATTTATATATTTTCTCCCAGAGTCTGTTCACGGGATCTTTTCAGCTGACAACCATCAAGCTCCTGAACAAGGTAGTCGGTCTTCTAGTGGATTAACCTCACCTATTCTCTCACAGGTTTGGTTCCCAATCCCGTACTTGGGATCCTAAAAAACAGGTTTATCTCTCCTTCAACATACAAAGACCCAGGATAGCCAGGACTATATGAAGGGACCCTGACTCAAACAAATAAACAAAAAATCACAACTAAAATTAATGTTCCAAATGTTAGCATGAAGATAATATTTGGAAAGTCCTGCTGGTGAGAAATAAGAGCATTTTGAGTGCCTGGGACAGAAAGGAGAGCACAGTGCATGGACACCAAGGAGGCACACATGCAGCTAAAACCAGGGGGCAGGATGGGCATCTCCTAAAAGGATGACTTAGTGAGCACCAGCAGAGGGAGAGCGTGGGTCTGACGCAGAGGGGGCCAGTGAAAAGAAGACAGGGTGGTGAGTTCAGAGCAACTGCTGATAGTGCAGTACAGTACTGAGGATAGTGCATTACAGTACTGAGCATAGTGCATTACAGTACTGAGGATAGTGCATTATAGTACTGAGGATAGTGCATTACAGTACTGAGCATAGTGCATTACAGTACTGAGGATAGTGCATTACAGTACTGAGGATAGTGCATTACAGTACCAAGGATAGTGCATTATAGTACTGAGGACAGTGCATTACAGTACTGAGGATAGTGCATTACAGTACCAAGGATAGTGCATTATAGTACTGAGGATAGTGCATTACAGTACCAAGGACAGTGCATTATAGTACTGAGGACAGTGCATTACAGTACTGAGCATAGTGCATTACAGTACTGAGGATAGTGCATTACAGTACCAAGGATAGTGCATTATAGTACTGAGGATAGTGCATTACAGTACTGAGGATAGTGCATTACAGTACTGAGCATAGTGCATTACAGTACTGAGGATAGTGCATTACAGTACTGAGCATAGTGCAGTACAGTACTGAGCATAGTGCATTACAGTACTGAGCATAGTGCATTATAGTACTGAGCATAGTGCATTACAGTACTGAGGATAATGCATTGCAGTACTGAGACGAAGAACAAGTAGCTAAAATTATAACTGATTCCATTCAACCAATGTTTACAGAGCATCTCGTACCCAAAATGATCCAAAGACCGAGCAGACTACTGGAACTGGACAGAATTGCCTACAGCATAGATCTGTCAGTGTGACAGTCCCGGGACAGCAGGGAGCACTGGTGTGCGTGATGAGGTCACTGAGTTGGGGAAACTAATGTGAGGACGGGCTCGTGAAGAGCACGTAGAGTTGGAGATATGTACTGGGCATCTGGCTGGACAGGCTCAATCGAAGGATAAACACATAAGTGCAGCGCTCCGATCAGCAAACTGGCAGCAACTCACAAAATAGTGGGTTAGTTAAGTTTGTTGGAAGACAATAAAAACAATCCTATCTTCACATTTAGTCCTTTAAATATAATGCTTGATTGTATTGGCATCTTCGTCAACGTTAGATTTTTTTGTTTGTTTGTTTAATTTCTTTCCTGAGTGCCAGGTATACTCCAATTTAATGCTACTATAAAGATTTTCTGAAGTCATCTAAACTTAATGTCAAATTCCCTAACATACCATTTAAGTGCACCATTTAAGACAGGTTAAAACAATTTGTCTGTAAATGCGTGTCTCAGTGCACTTATCACAACAGCGATAATTATGATAGCATACTGATCGTGGCTACCTGCCACACGAATAAATATTATTTCAAAGACGGAAATGCAATAAATCTTTTTTAAGGGCCACGTAATGAGAGGCAGCAGATGCAGCTTTGTTGATATAACAGAGTGGAGGTAACTTTGCCAAATAAAACAAATCATATTTCCCTTGAAAATTTTGTACTCGGATTCCGAGTGCCATGTTTTGGAATTTATAGTTTTCTTATAAACTGTGGGAAATTGAGAAAGTCCCTCTAAAGGCCATTTATCAATTGGTCCAAGTCTGTGTGATACAGCAATGACTCATACATCTCAAGATTTGCTCCATATGGTTACACTGTAAAATGCAGTTCTCAACACCAATTGCCATCGACTGTTCAATAAGTAAAACATGACATGTGGCATGAAGCGCATACAATAGAGACACAGACAACACAGCCTGCTATTTAACCACCGTTTGCAGTTCTATTCCTGGGCTGAAAAAAAAAAATGTGCAATAATGCCATGTAGGAAATGAATGGAGGTTACGACACATCATTGGATACTTGCAAACTAACTCTGTGAATTTATTAGAAAACACGGTTAAGAAATACCCTTGTGATAAACCATTTTCAATTCTGCACAGTCTGGATAGCTTGGTAGTTAGAACGCTAACATAAATAACCTCACTAACTTGAGGAAGGAACTAAAGTTGAGTGATGGTATCGACGGGGAATTTTATCCGGGCACCATCTTACAAAGATAGGAAATGGAAGAGACTGCCTCAAGACCCCCATCCTATGGAATGTGCGCTTTTGTTTTTATCTAAGCAATATGCATGATACAGTACATGACTAAACACAATCCAATATGATTTGTGTTGCTGTGGATCTCCACAGAACAAATCTGTAAAATTACAGCATGTGAAAGCTTTAACACAGTGACATAAAACGGCAGTGGCATGGTTCATATCTTAAACTGACAGACTGATGGTGATTATTGCAAGGACAATGCCCTGCATATGTCAAACGATTTGCAAATAATTTATGTCACCTTCCGTTCCATTATTGTTTTTGCAGAGGACATAAACTGTGTCACCAATATTAAACTGCCTGCAAAAAGAGCCGAGCTCAGCTTTCTCCTCACTGAGAACACAGAGCCATCTGCACCCAGACAAACATGCATATGGCCATCATTTGTCCAACACCTTACACAGTGTGAAGGTTTTTTACTTGAAATGCCAACCTGTGTGGCAGATGATGTATGTGTTTCCTCAGTCCTGTGATTACCAGGCCTGCGCCGCTGTGCAGCGCTCTCACCTCATCAGTTCCACGGGCCGCACTCCTAGGTGCGTGAGGCATTTGCAGCAATATGGCTTCTGACACGCAGGGAGGTGGAAGCGTTCCGCTGTGAATATCTGACTCGAGATTTCGTTCCAATCAGGGTCAAAATCTGACCCACAGAAATTAGCGTGGGTAGAGATGTAGGACTCAAAAACAGCAATTTGAAAACTGGAATGAATATATTTTGATAAAGAGGAAAGCTTTGTTGGCCCTGCTTGACTGCTGTGCCAAATGCCTTAGAAACGGCCTGCATTTTGTTCTTTGGGAAGGGAATGTACACAGCATATGTGTTATCACCGGTTGTAAACAGAGCAAGTTACCGCTGCAGCTAGCAGATGCAATTCATTTTAAGGACTTGCTATTACTATAGACCTGGGCTCTTTCCTACAAAGTGCCACAACAGTGCACAACCTCTGCAGATCACTGTAGTTCTAGGAAGGCATCAACTGAGTTTTCTTATACACATGCCCACAATACACATACCATGCATCAAATGCACACACACACACACACACACACACACACACACACAAAACACACACTAAATATTTTTAAAATTTAAATACATTCAAACTTTTGAGATTGCAAGTTCTATTTTTCCTTATAAGGAACATTTTTTCCCCTTTTAAATCCAGACATTGAATTAAACAGAGGACGGTGTTTTCCTCTCTCCCATTATTATTCTCCATCTTTATCAGGGTGGAAGAGGGAGTGATAACGAAGGATAACTAAGAATTTTAATGACCATCCCAAAGGATTCTGCTTGGAACGCCAAGTAATGTCCACATAATCATTTTATGGGTGGAGCGTAAATCCATCAGAAGCAGATGGATTTGTTTCACGATAAAATTCATGGACACAAACTCCCTAGATGAAGATGTGTGGCATTTAATTCTCATCCTCTACCACAGCACATATTAAGACTTTAAAAGCTTCCAAATATGTATTTTGAAGATTGGTCTAAGCCTCTAATTCTAAATCAAAACTGGCCCCTCCAGCTATGGATGGAGACAGTGGATGATGGTAAACGTGCACGCTTTGTGGGTGTTCAACCTGCTTAGAGTTAGGGATGGCATAGTGCTCGGCCCTGAACAGGACATCCATGCCACCTCCTCTAGGGTGCTGCTCAGGGAATGTTGAGGAGAAATGTAAGAGCCAACAGATAGGGAAGGAAGATGCGAAATGCCGCCTTCAGAGCACAGCACAGCCATTGCGACTGTGATCTCACAGCAGCTTCAGTTGCTGACACTGCGTGACTCCAGGCCTGTCAGCAGCCACTTGTGGGTGGGGAGCGGCTCATGGGACCTCAGCCCTCCCTGCTAAACTATAGGCAACGGGTTGAGTCTAGGGGAGAAGCAGCCATTGCTTTTAGTTGTGCACAGTAAGCCCACCAGGCTCCCATGGATGGCTTCAGTCACACAGAGCATCCTGGTTAAAACCAGAGGGTCGCAAAAGAAAACAAAAAGGCAGGAATGTAAAGAGAGGGATCTATAGGGAAGACGCAGAGATCAGAAGGATGGGAGAGTGAAGACAAGGTAGGGGGAGAAGGGTAAGCAATGCACTATGTATGCATGCACAAAACTGTCCCCCAAAAACCTTAATTTTTAAAAGCCCACTTACGTATTCTTTTTTTTTTTTTTTTTTTTGGTTTTTTGAGACAGGGTCTCTCTGTGTTAGCTTTGGCTGTCCTGGACCACTTACATATTCTAAAAAGCAAACATCACACATGAGACCAGGTTTGCTTTGGGATCCAGAGCCATCAACCGAGTCTCGGTGGTGTTTCCACATAAATTCCAGAAATTAAACACTCACAAATGAAAATAACAGGCAATGGGCGAGGCTGTAGCTAGACGGGAGAATGTCTGGCACACATGAAGCACTGAGTTCAATTAACTACTTTTTTTTTTTAAGGCAGTAAACAAATTTTCCATCAATATTTGCCACTTGTGATTACCTGCTACTCTTTCAATTAATGGCAAAACAGGGAAAACAAAGCATACATATGTTAACAATAAAATTAGGAGGAAAATGAGCGTGATGGATTTTGTGAAATTACATTTCGGGAGTTTATAAAATGTGGCCAGCAACCCCCTAGGAGCTTATTCTGACAAATTCAATTTCCACGTTATAAAATGAGCACAGTCAAGGCTCCCCCGTTCCCAGGGCCTTTGTTCTCTTATGGCCTTAAATACCAAGCACATGGTTACCGAGTATCTGTTATGTTGTAGAAGATCTCTGGGCAGCTTTATTGGACTATGAAAATCAGTGCTGTTTAAAGCTATCTAGTGCAGACTTCCTGTTGTATGACCAACGCGACACACTCAAAACTGGTCATCCAACTCCTAATCTCTTAAGAATGTCTTTTGTTTTTCTAACACTGAGGCTCTGGACCCCACTTTTACGTAAGCACATCCAATGACCTACCATCCCTGTTGGCCTTTCCTTCCAGATTTTCCCCAGAACTGGCCCTTCTGTGTCCTTTTTTCTTTACCATTTTAGCAATTCGGGTACTTGCTACATAAGCTTAACAAAATGACTGTGTGTTTGGTGTGTGTGTGTGTGTGTGTGTGTGTGTGTGTGTGTGTGTGAGAGAGAGAGAGAGAGAGAGAGAGAGAGAGAGAGAGAGAGAGAGAGAGAGAGAGAGAGAGAGAGGTGGCATACTGTACATCACTTCCTGATCAACCTGCTCAATAGCCAATCAAATCATCATACTTTTTTCTCTGATAAAAAGTAACACTTCAGTTTCTGGAGCACTTCATCATCCACATTTGACCTTTACACCTACATAGTGAGGAGGATGGAATCAGTTAAGATTTCCATCCTCTAAGGAGGAAGCTCAGATTCAGAGAGGGAGTGAGTTGTCTGAGTCCATATCTGTGCTGCTTACCAACTGGGGCCAGGAGCAGGAGTCAGACTCAGTTCAGTGCAGCGTCCACGTAGAGGTGTGTCTAAAATGAACATGTATTTCCTAAATGTCTAAATTACTTAAAGCCATTTATAATCTAATTCAAATTTACGCTTCTAAATTCATTTTCCATGACCGTTTCAGAGAAACTTTGTGTCAACCACACTGCTTTCGCTATCATGGCATTTGCTGTCACTTTTTGCATTGTGGTCTTCTAATCTACATCTTTTGTCATTTGGCTTCCTCCATGAAGCTTCCTCCAGCCACTCCATTAAATGTCATGATTTTTTTCAGGAGCACATCTGGTTTTGGACACTATCTGTGGTATATAGTCTTTCCTAAATTTGGCACTTTCATTTAGTTTTTCAAACATTTTCATCTTTAAAATAAACGTTTTCATTCATTCATTCTTCATTCATTCATCCGTTCATTGGTGCTGGGAACCAAGCTCAGGGTCCTAAGCATGCTTTAGAAGTGTTCTACCGTTGAACTACCTGGGCCCATTTTTGTCTTATCTACATGTATAGATTCAAAGTTCTTGAGAACAGGAGCTGTCTGGTTTTGCCTGCCCTTCAAAATTCAACAAATACAATATAAAAGACATTCAGTAAGTATTTGTTTGAATTCAGTTCATTTAGTTTTTGTTTTTCCTTCCTAGCTTCTTCCTAGTATATCTATTAACTAGGTAAAATGATGGGCACTACTGCTACATTTTAAAACTTGCACCTTCAGTGCTTTGATCACATTAGCTTTTCACTTCCTACTGAACGCCATTCTCCCCGATTCCCAGCTTTCCCCCTAAAAGTCTCCCTTCTGCTGTATGTCTCCCTGCCCTCACATTCCACAGATGAGAGAAAATGGCATTTGTATTCCGAGTCTGCCTTATTTGAACAGGGTGGCCTTCAATCCGGTTTCCCACAGCATGATTTTTTTCCTTGTTTACAGCTGAGTCATCCTGCACTGTATATGCACCACACCTGTTTACCATGCATCCCTGCTGATTCCGTAACTAGGTCCTTGGTAACAGTGCTGTGGCAAACACAGATGAGCAGTGTCTCTATTGTACACAGTATTTCTAACCCCAGAAACGTGTAAATGGATCACATGGCGGTTCAGTTTTCAGTTTTTAGAAACACTGGCTGAGCTTTGTTAGTGGGCGGCATTCATTATAACAGGGGCCTAAATACAGATATCCTTGACTACACTTCATCTAGTACATTTTTAAAAGTTAGTTACTTTGAGTACTATATATAATCCTCGTATTAATCATTGTCAAAGGAGCTTAAAATAAATTCATTCTTTTTCCTGGACTATTTCAGAAGTAAAGTTCTCATTTGATACATTGCATTCTGATTAGGGGTGCATGGAGATAATTTTCTTTACTGTTAAAGACAACAGGAAGCTGAAATGTATTCTTAATCTACAGTAATTATCAAGTGCATTATGAAGCTTTGACAAAATACCAAAAAAAAAAAGAGAACATTGTTTATTCTGATAAATACACACACACACATACACACACACACACACACGATATAAAAATCACAAGGTAATTTCTAATGCAACACTGAAGTTTAGCAGTTGGAGCTATCATTCAGGATTATTTTCTTCTCATTTGAAAATAGTTTTTTCAAGACCTTTAATATTTATTTATAGACATACATTTTCTGAAAAGCAAGCTATATAATCCTGCTTTCTTTATATCCAGTCCTTAGCACACTTTCAAAGTCCTGTGTCTATAATGCATATTTTAACAGTACTCCCCACTTATGTTCCCAAGCATACACAGTATGATCAATGCACACCCTTGCCTAATTCTTTACAGATGCCATTTCTAGGCCTAGTTCTACAAGTTGATTTTTCTCCCATTTCCTTGTAGACCTTGGTTGTTTCTTTTTTGTTTTTGTTTTCCTCATTAGATTCCAGACATTGAATTTTACATTATTGAGTACTAGAGATTTTGTGTTCCCTAACTAATTCAAGGCTTTGTTTTAAAATGTTACTTGGAATCTACTCCTTTCTTACAAATTTTTCCTAAGCTTTGTTTAGTGAGTCAGGACAGCAATTAGGAGAGGCCTAATTTGCCTCTACCTGCCATGACCTGCACAGCTTACGAACTGACCTAGAATGCTGGGGAACGAAGAAACAATAGACACATGTACAGAAAGATGGGGTTGGGTGGGCTGGGAGGTCTGATGGAGACACACCAACAGCAACTGGGAAACTGAGGGACTAGCTAAACCAGAAATCTAACTTCAGTGGAGGAGATCTGCAAGGGACCAGTCTCAGGCTGCAGTTGCCTGGGGAGGGAAAACTGTGGCTGATAGCTTCTGGACACACTCATGGTTCATCGTTAGTTAGTAGCATCTGTATTGGATCAGAAAGCAGTGTCGCCATTCCTCTTGACCTGACCTTGGGAAGACTGCCACCCAATGGGTCTGAAGCATTGGGGTCCTTGACATGTCAATAACACACATTAACTCAGGACTGTATCCACTTTCCACATGGAACACTAAGGTATGCAACGACCTTCTGAACTGTCTACACCATGTAGAGGTGGCCTTTCTGCTCTCACTAGCAAGAACTCAAACCCTGTGCGGCCTTCTGTAAGAGCAAGATTGTTGTGCTGTTTGTAGATTGTTGGTCTTTGCTGTATCCGAGATGGTTTCTCCATATGCACAGTATAGCCAACACTCGGTAGACGACTATAAAGCCAACAGACGCCAGAGTTCTCTATGCAGGGGTCTTCCCTCCAGCACTCCACTTTATGAATTCTCAACTCAGGGAGACTGCTGGCCGGCCTCTACTTAGGCTCTCATCTTCTCTGGGTAGCATGGAAACGCTCTTTAAGCAGAAGCCAGGGCCGTGAGAGGGCTCTCTTTGCTTCCCCCTTCAGGCAAGGACCACTGTCCTGAACCTTGTTCCATTTCTGAAACCTTCATGTCATATATTTCATTTGACTTCTTCAGTTATATAAGGCAGGATAATCCCAGTACTTCTTATTCCCATCATGAATGGAAAGTTCTTGATGTCACTATAAAATGTAAACATTTCTTGAAGATTCAGAGTGACACACACTTTCCTACTTTGAAATTGCCAAAGAAAAAGAGCCACAAATGAAAACAGACCCCTTGTAAGTAAGCCCTTCATCAACAGCACTCAGCAGAAACAGTCAACATGTTAGCATTTTTAGGTAACAGTTCAATTTAGCTGGGCTTGGTGGCACATGCTTGTAACCCCAGCTATGCATGGTCTGAGGAAGGAGGATCTTAAGTTCAAATTCAGCCTGGGCTCCCCAGAGAGTTCAAGGCCATCCTGTGCAACTTCTTGAGACCATCTCAAAACAAAAATTAAAAAGAAAGCTGAAGGAATAGCTGAGTGGGCGAGAACTTGCCTGCAATTCCCAGTAATGGGGGGTTGGGGTGATTTATATGTATCTGAGACCACTAAACACTTTAAAGGTGATTCACCTATCATATTTCAAAATCACTTTAAATAAGTTATAAAAACCATTGCTTCAGGTTGTCTGTGATGGTGCATGCCTTTAATCTCAGTAAAGGCAAGTGGATTCTGTGAGTTTAAGGCCAGCCTGGTCTACATAGAGGTCTAGGTCAAGCAAGGGTACACAGTGAGACATTGTCTCAACAAACAAACAAACAAACAAACAAAACACCATGGTTTCAATACCCATTTTAATATTTTCTAACGTAATATTAAAACAAGTCATTTTCCAATTTCTTGCTTTGGCAATAAAGAAAACAAACGAACAAAAAGATGGTGCGACTGCAGCACAATTCTGTACAGAAAATAAGAGGGGAAAGTAATGAAACAAACAAAAGCTGGCCTAAGCTGGTCTTCTTTTTTTCTTACATGCCCCACTTTGTATGGGTAAGACCAGATAATGAGTAGCGCCTTTTCTTTGTAACAATTCATTAATCAGAGAAATGATCCTTGCTAGTGTTTAGATGTTTTACTTAATTTGGTACCTCTGGCCTGCTGCCCCACTCATGCCAAAATTATTATTTCTCACCCAGCAGGTGATAAATAACAACTTCACTCGTGATTAATACCATGAATCCTTCAACCTGACTAAAGCACGGAAAACAAAAAAACAAGAAAACAAAACCCTGAGACCTGCAGAGCAAGTGGGTGATAATTGTGAGAAGTGTGGAAGCTCTGCTCCACTTGTGAGGGGACAGCCACAGGAAATGAGGCGTTTGCCAACAGCCCAGCTGATCCGCCGAGGCTTCATTAAGCCCATCTCAGCAATATTCGCCTTTGCAGCCCCAGCGCTGGGTTTTCTTGCTCCTAACACTAAGTTCTAAGTACCTTCAGAGAACAGAAACCAACTCACTCCTGCCTGCATTTAAATACATAGTAAATGGGTGACTGACCAAATAATAAATGAGAAAATGGAATCCTTACCCAAGTATCAGACACTGTCACAGGTCATTTGGGAGCTACACGCATCCTCTCGTTACTTCTGAAATGCTGCAATTGTGCATAAATGCAGTTTCGCTCCAACCCACAGCAACCCCTTTTGCCATTTGCTACTGGCGAAAAGGAACTCTGTTCACAACGGCCAGCAACCAAAGCCACAGGAAGCCATCAACTTGATCACTACCACTTAGCACTAGACACAGCCAGTGGCCCTAAGTCAGGCAGAGAAAGCTCCCTTGCCTCAGCACACTCCTTACATAGGTTCTGTTGTTTTGTTTTTGAGATGGGTTTCACCGACTAACCCTGGATGTCCTGACACACACTATGTAGACCAGGGTGGCCTTGTACTAACCGATCTGTCTGCCTCTGTCTCTGCGTGTTGGAAGTAAAAGCATGTACCACTATGCCCACTGGCACTTCACAGTTTTAGTCCCAAGTCGAGTCAATAGGTTCACGAAGGGAGTCAATCAGTTGAGTATGGCCTACAGCTGTGCTTGACACACCAGTAGTTTCAACTTTCTTTTGATTTTAATGCGTTTACACAGATGAACTCTAACATGGCGCAGCTCCCACGGCTAGCCCGTCTGCCTCACCCTCCTCATTACCTTCTGACTGAGTTTGGGACTGCTGGCTACACGGAGAGATGTGGAGCACTAACAACAAAGCATAACGGCTTGGATACAAGTGGACATTCTCAAGAATCACAGATTACGTACTTCTTCATCTAAAAACGCTTTGCGTTAACTAAGGCAATGTGTGACACAGCACCAAATCACTTAAAAACTGTGAGTGGTTTAAGAGGCAAGGACACAGAACAGGGGACTGAAAGCCGGGTTGGGTGTCAAGTTTAACCAGAACCTGAAGTGAAAAAAGAAACCATCTAAAACAAGAACACCCTTCCTCATTAGCCAGGTATTGAAAAGCCCAACAAAAAGTGAGCAGCCTCAGTCTAGAGCTGACTTAGCACAGATCTTTACTTGTATTAGGCAGAAACAGAAGACCTGGACAAATAACCAACTGTAAAATGGTACTCAACAATCCTCAAGAGTCTCAGCACTCAGCCCGGACTACCCCTCAAAGCCAGTAACTTTTAAAGGAAAATCTATTTTCTATGATTTAGAGAACAGAAGCATTATCCAACTTATTTAAATAAACTTTACTGGGCTATAATTTACATACAATACAATGCAGTTTGATAAACGTGTATACCTTATAAACATCGGAATCAAAATAAATTCCCATTGTCCTCCAAAACCATGTCCCTCTGCATTTAAAGCACTAACAGCAGTCTGGCGCCAAGGGCAACCACTGGGCTGTTACCATGGATTCATTTTGATGTAAATGCCCCAGGCTGCCCTCTCCAGAGTGCTTACTTTACACAACCTGGGCTGTCTGTTGAATGAATTAAAATAAGCACTTCAGGGGCTGGATTCAGAGTAGTCACTGCTCTCATGTTCCGATCCCAGTACTGACATGACTGTGTGTGACTTCAGTTCCAGTGGATCTGGCCTCTGGGGGTACCAGGTGTACACTTGGCATACATACAAACAAGCAGACAAGGACTCGCACAAACAACAATTAAAACTGAAGTGGTGGGAAACACCTGTAATACCAGCACTCAAGGGACAGAAGCAGACAAGTCTCTGTGAGTTCCAGGCCAGAGTCTCTGGGTTATTTTTTTTTAGCCTGCAGCCTGGCAGTGGTGGAACACATCTTTTAATCCAAGCACTCAAGAGGCAGAGGCAGGCAGATCTCTGAGTTTGAGGGCAGCCTGGTCTACAGAGAAACCCTGTCTCAAAGGGGGAAAAGGTGTTAACTTGGAGGTAATAGTGAGAAAGCCTGCGTCAGCTTGAAGAAGGGCTCCTCCCAATACCACGCTTGCTGAGAAGCCGATGGCCATGATGGCTACTGAGGAAGGGAGAGGCACTTTTCTTTGGGGAAGGGGAAGCCTTTGGTAGGTTCACACAACCAACAGTGGATCACCACACACACACACACACACACACACACACACACACACACACACACGCAGTTTGACTTAGGTTGTGAAAACTTCCTGATTCTTTTAAAGACAGGAAGTTGGAGAGGAGATTGGATATATGTGGGGGAGTGGATAGGAGGTACTGGGGGTAGTGGGGGATGGATGTGACTAAAATATATGTTTACAAGTATGAACATTTATAAAAATTGTTTGTGTCTCTCTATTTTGTATCTTGTAAACTGGAGATAATAATTAGCGCCAAGTGTTCTGTGAAGAGTGAGACAGAAATGCTTGGTAAAAAATTAAAAGGCAGTATCCAATAACTACCACTGTCAACATATTAATAACAGATTTACATCTGATTCCTTACATACCACGTAAGTGTAATGGGACAGAAAACACTGGAAAATTTGAGACGATATAGAATCCTTAAGAGTTTACATATGAATTCCCATCAATATTGCTATGAAAACTACCCTCCTTTCACCAAAAATAAAAATTCACTATCAAGATGGTCTCATCTCCATAAAATAGTTCTTTCAAGCCATCCTTGCCCTAACGAAACAGTGTTTAATTCAATTTAGGTGTGAAGCATGTTCAGTCTGTGCCTCACTGGATAACCTACCATCACCTACACTTCCTCAGTGTACATTTTAAAATAACAGTCTTGCCCTGCACTTAGGAGTCTCAGTGGCCATTCATCAGTTGCTTTCTTTAAAGAATTGTCTGTTCCACATGTACTCAGTTCAGTGAAGAGCCAAAAAGATCAAAGTAAATGACACAACCACAGCTGCTTAAGGTTTATTTTTATGTGCTCATAAAGAAACAAAATGTCAAGATATAGAATACAAGGTAACAAATCAAACAACTCAAAATGGAGGTGTACACAAGTAAGAACACAAAGAACATGATATTATGCAATTTTCTGAGGTTTCAAAAAACAGTGTTTTTGGTTTTGAAATTCTGAAACTACTATCATATTGTTCAAGTAACACATATTTCAAAAGTAAGATTTCTGAAATAGCTAATTGACATCCAACTCTAAGATAACCTGCCTTTACCCTGGTCTTCAAAATAGCGCTGCTCAATTCTTCTACAGAAAGCAAGGAGGTTGCTGTAGTGTTTCACCTTCTCACAAAGTTCATCACTGGTCAACTGTGTGGTAAGAATGGTGTACAAATGGCCAAAAACCAGAGCGTCAAGTTCAGTAGGTCTAAAATAAATGTAAAGATGAAAGAGGCATGAGAGGAAACTCGTTTTTATGTTAGAAAACATCCTATTTACATAAAAAAATTACTCATCAATTTAAAAGAAAAAAGTCACAGAAATAAGTCCTACTACAACTTGATAGAGGTTTGGTTTCTTCCTTCCTTCCTTTCTTTCTTTCTTCCCCATTTTAGAAAATGAGAAAAGAAAACTATGAGTTGATAGTTGTGTGACTTGTTTTGGAAGTATTACTTAAATAGCTGTATTCACTATTTTAACCATCAAATACAGTAGGTTGCCAGTGTGCCAGAAACGATGCTAGAAAAAAAAATACATATTCTAGTACATGAAACATACAACACACAACAGGCTCTCCGTGCACTCATTACTCAATAAAAAGGTGATGTGAATCTTCTACCACTCTAAAACTGCATTTACTGAACTCTTTTTCCTCACCAGGATTTGTAAGTTTTAAAGGCAGCACTGCCTGAAATGTTATGTCCCCAGTTTTTATTACAGTATCTGTGACCTCCAGGATTTGCTGAATAAATGAAGGAAAGAAAAAGCATCCTGCGAAATGTGGGATCTTTTTTTCTAACAGTAGTTATGCACTTCCTCTTGCTTCCTTCCCTCTTCTGATGTAACGATGGAGTACTACATGAAATGAGGCACACAGCCGGCACACGCCTGTAAGTGCCCTCCTCAGGCCCAGTCAGTAAGACTGTAAATTCAAGGGGATCTTGGGCTATACAGCATACTCCTAGCTTAAAATAAAATGTGCAACCTGTGGTCATGTCTAAGGCGGTAGTCAAAAAGGTGACATTTTTTTCTTTTTAAATCACAAGTGCCCTTTTTTTTTCATCATTTTTTCATCATAAATGAAGAGTCCATAAACAAGCAGTTCCTTACCAAGAACCAAGGACATGAAGTGGGTAAAGGTAGGGTTAAGGCACTTCACTAGAAGTTATACAGATACCAACTTTCCCACTTCCCTAACACATTTCTTAAAAAGAGAGATCCTGCAAGTGGGGACTTGTTTTCTTAATCCAGGCTTAGTGTCAATCATCCTTTCCTTTTTGTATGGCTGGGCATTCTTTACATATAAATGAAAGCTCTGAATGAAGTCAACAATGAAGACAAGGACAAAACAACAAAAACTGCACTTGTGCGGAGAGATGGCTCAGCAAGTAAAGGTGCTGGCTGCGTGCCTGATAATACAAACTCAGTCACTGCGGCCTCACACTGTAAACAAAGAGGACCAATTCCCAAAAGCTGTGCTTTGACCTTCACATGTTTCGCCATACATGCAGGACCCCTGCACGCACACACACATGTAAAAATATTTTCAAAACTTTACTCCGCACTTCTACACTATATTATTGAATCATGCCAAGACCATCATGTACTTGCTCTTAAATTTCTTTTGTTGTACTATGAAGAAAAAAATAAAATTTTCCATTCTTGTGCTTAAAGGGGGTCTTTTTGGATTATGATATGGGTGTGTATAGGCATGGGAGTGTGGTGTGTTGTGTGTGCGTGCGTGCACGTGAATGTGTGTGTGTGTTTGTGTGTGTGTGTGTGTGCACGCACACGCCAATTCTCTTCTTATGATCTTTAAGATACTTCAAAGGTATTATTGTCTTTATCTTTGTCAACTTTTTATTAGAAAAACATTCTAGGATGATATATGCTTAAAGTCCTACTGCTACCTCATCTTGAATCCTCGCCATATCTGTTAGATACTTATTCTTTCATTTGATTATGAAAATGAAAACAGTACTGAAAGTATGTTTTCCTAATCTTCTCCATTTAAAGTTTTTCTCCTGCCCATTCTTTTTTTCCTTACTATTACTTTGCCTTTTTTGTCTGATATTTTTTGTAGTTTTATCTAACTCCAAAACCATTAATTTTGTGTAGGTGTCTCCTAATTTCTTTATTTCTTTCTTTTACCTTTCTTTTCTTTTTGGCTTTTCGAGACAGGGTTTGTCTATGTATCCCTGGTTGTCCTGGAACTCATTCTGTAGACCAGGCTAGCCTTGAACTCAAAGACCTGGCCTGCCTCTGCCTCCCAAGTGCTGGCATTAAAGGCGTGCACCACTACACCTGGCACTAATTTTTTTCTAATATTATTTATTTTGCCATCTCTTCAAACTTCTAAAAATATTATCACACACACATACACGCGCGCGCGCACACACACACACACACGCACACATTCGTGAGCAGCTTTAAAACTGTTACTAAGGCATACTGTCTTCTTCTTGTCTCCTGGTCTTGCTGCACGATCTCCCTTAATTTCTTTTTCCTCTCTTTCTAAAAACAAACAAAAATCATTTGGTTTCCTTTACAAGTCTTTCTCTTCAGTATCTCGAGTAGGTAAGTCAAAACCAAAGATGGTTTTAATTTTAAGAAGTAAAAGTAGGATACAAAGAAAAAGAGACTTTGTCCCCGCCATTCAGTATATGAGAAAGGCAAGAGTAGGATTAAAGGCTTCCACTTAGAATCTAATGTAAGTGTACCTTACAAGCTAAGATTCTGTGCCTCACAAAGAAATGACTCCTACCAGAGAGAAATTAGGAAATGAAAATAAGTTGTGTTATAACAAAATAAAATTACAAGTTACCATTCCTCAATGCAGTTTCTTTTCATCTACTACTGGCTAACTAGTGGGCAGCCAGGCCCGGGCGCACACCTGCAGTCCCAGCGCTTGGGGGGCTAAGAAGAATGAGCCTGGGATTGAGGTGGGCCTGAGCTACAAAGCAAGTTCCGGGGCTAAACAGTAGTCACCTCATCTCCAGAGCCACATAAAAAGATTAGGCACAATTAAAAATTAAGTATATTCTTCAATCATAATTGTTGGTTTTAAGAAAAACCTAAGTATCATAAGGTAAAATTTTGAACACCAACTTCTGAAATAACAATTAAACATCAAATGCATGCCTTCTGTTTTACAACTGTCTAAATTTCAATTTCTTTTGTAAGTTTAGATATAAAATTATGAACAAATGTTCCTCTAAATCACATGCTAAAAGATCCCTAGTTAGCTACACTTTAACAATGACTTTAACTAAAAATTACTCTCCTGCCCTCCCAGAAGATAGCAACAAAAGCCACTAGTAAACAAGAGTAACACACTTCAGAATAAAAACATAGCCCTTCCCAACTTTCAAACTACTAAGAACTCAGTATCCAAAAGAAAACAATGGCCTAATACTAGCAGCTGGGTGTATTTCTGTGTTAGGGACTCAGCACTAAACCACACCCTGTGTAACAGCTGAAGCTTCTGGGCTTGGATGAATCCTGGAGGTGTTCTGCTCATAGATTAACAGGACCCAGTTTTTACTTTAACATAATTTTATATACCCTGAACTGCATATGTGTGATATATATATACAGATATATGTACTTTTATATTACTCATGTTAAAAAATTATACAACTGAAAATTTTCCAAATTGTTGTCAAACTCATTTTTACTATAAAAGGCCAGAGAAGATGAATGTAATGCCCATGGAGAACAGAAGTCACAGCAAACAGCGTCCTTACCAATTACCAACCAGGGCTGGCCTGCTCTTGTGGAGGACTGATGCTTGGCTACCAGCACCCATGTCACAATTCAGAATCACCTGTTAACTCCAACTCCAGGGCGCTGCCTCCATGAGAACTCGCACTCACGAGCACACACCCAGTCATATACACAGAATTTAAAATAAAGTAAACTTTTTAAACTACTGGAACTGAAGATGGCTTAGTGATTTAGAGCACCAGCTGTTCTTTTAAAGGACCTAGTTTTGGTTCCCAGCACCCACAGCACAGCCCCAAACTGCCCTTAATTCCAGCTCTATGGGATTCAGTGTTCTGCGGGAACTAGGTACCAACCAAGCAAGCATGCACATACATTTAAAAAGTCTATTTTTTTAATTAAAAAAATTATCCTGGGGGCAGGAGATCGCTCAGCGGTTAAAGCACATCCTATATAAACAAGAGAATTTAGACTCCAGTGCATATGTAAGTGATAGGTGGGCATGGTGCTCCCCTGAGATCCCAGCTCAGAAGACAGAGAGGAGAACCCCTCAGCAAACTGGGTAGTGAGAGGAAGAACCCTGTCAACAAGCTCTGGATTGGACTGTAAGAGACCCTACCTCAAAAGCATAAAGCAGAAGAGCAAGGCTCCTCACGGCAGCCTCAGGCTTACACACACACACTCACTCACACACATGAATGCACACCACACACAGAAAAATACATGAAAAGAAAAAAATTATCAACCTAAAAACATATTTTTAAATAATAAGCCAATACAAAGATAGCATTTTTTAAGAAAGGCACTAAGATTGAAATATTAATTTAAACTCATTTTATACTGGATTAACAGATTTGACAACTAATTTTCTTTTCTTTTTTTTTTTTTTTTAAGTTTTTCAGACAGGGTTTCTCTGTGTAGCCTTGGCTGTCCTGGACTCCCTTTGTAGACAGATCCATCTGCCTCTGCCTCCTGAGTGTGGGATTAAAGATGTGTGAGACTTTCCCCAGCTGACAACTACTTTCAATACATTAAAATTATAATTTTTAATAAAAGAAAATCTTTGTCCGCATTAGCATTGATTTTAAAAAATCTTTTGTTGTTTTTTTGTTGTTTTATAAAATTATTTTTTACATATACATTAATATTATTACACATATATACAATAAACTACCTATAGCAAGAAGAACTATGATATAATCAGGAATTATATAAATGTTAGATTTTTTTCAATCTTAATAGAACATGCATTACTCAATTTATATACATATAATATATATTATATCTATACTCCTTAATGTCTGTACTTAAGAATATTTTCATAACTTTTGAAGGATGAACACTTCTGGTCCACATGACAGTATTCTATTACTTGTCCTTAATGATAGCCTTGGTCCTCAGGCACTGTTCACTACAGATTGAGGCTGTGTTAGCTGCATATTCATTGTTATAACTTCAAAGTTTAAGATTTTAATATTTCGTATTTCTCATAGCACCCTGAACTATGTCTATCAAAATCTTTGTGAAATCACAGAAAAATTGATTGATATACAAGGCTGAGCTGAAGAGAACTCAGTGACAAGGACTGGATTTTAGAGAGCTTAGTTCCCCAGAGCTAGCGCTCTGCCTGATAGCCAAGAAGGGATAAGTGTGTGTGTTTGTGTGTGCGTGTGCGTGTTTGTCTTGTAATGAATCCTGCTGCTTGGGAATAAAACCTGTGGAGAAAAAGCTCCCGACACCATTAACATGACACCAAGGGAAGGAGCCCTGTACTGCGCAGAGCAAGAAGAGCAGCGTTAGAAGTACTTCTTTAAGAAAATACCACCTTTCCGATAAAAGTCATGTGCAACCTCCATATAAAGCAAAGACATCACAATAATCACACATCTTACTGCTTATTGAAGAAGTAAGGCTGTGTTCCCAGTCTTTGGGAAAGGGCTTGACAGCACTGGTCTACATCTTCTAAGACCTGCACAGGCAGTGAACCAAAAAGAAAAATATCCAAATTAGCAAAACAGTAAAAAGTGTGTAAGACTATTTATATCATAGCTTATGACAAAAACAGACTCAATTTAACTTTTTAAGACCACAGACCACTTGACATAAATAATGCTTTTGATATTAATGGGAATTTGAGAATAAAAGACCATTAAATACAAGTATATTTAAATTACTGATAAGGATCATTGTTCAATAAGAAAGTTTTTCTCTCAAAATCATATTCTGTAAACACTGTTGTCCTGAGTCCACATATTCAAAGATTTTTCTCACATTTGAAAGGGTGGGGTGGGACATGTTGAAAGCTGCTGCAGCCTCATCTCACTTACTCTACCCAGTCACTTGCTAAACCCTCTTGCAGCACACAGCAGTAAGATGGCTGGCTAGAATCAGAGGTGGCCTTGACACAAACAACCTCATGAGTTTGAAAATTTACATTAAAAAAAAAATTTTGTTACCTTAGTAAACTTAAGACTCCCTCCCCCTCAAAACCCCAGATATATTAAGTACTGTACTTAATAAAGTTTTTAAAGCTCTGATGCTGATTTATTTACTGGCATAAAAGATTCCCATAATATACTGCTTAGAGGAAGAAAAAAAATCAAGTTATAGAATAGCAAACATAATATGATCCTATTTGAGGACAGGATTACTAAGGCACCTAGAAAAATATTCTCCACATGAGGAGAAGCAATTCTGAGGTAGTACGATTTCAGAAAATTTTTATCACTTACATCCTATAGGCAAATAAGCATTTCATAAAAGAAATACAGCTGCATCACAAGAGAGAAAAACAGCAAGTACTTGGCAGTATCATTTTTAATGCCCTGAAATTGAAACTTTTTCACACTTCAATCTGTATGTACTGACCTGGTCCAGAGTCTTGTTACCCCATCCTATAGCTTTCATTTTACGTTTGACTTCCCACTGCTTCTGATAGGCCAAAATGTGGTTCAGAGGCCAAGGGTAAGGAGAGCCATACCTAGCATGAGTGATCTAAAGCAAAAAGACTTTGTGAGATGCAGGATCCTTCCTAAAGATGATGCATTTTTATAAATAGAATCCTAAAAAGTATGTACTTCCAGAGAGCACACATAAAGCAACCTGAAAAAACAACAATATATAGCTTACAATATAAAAAATTAAAATTTTAAACCATTCCCTTTAAAAATATATAAACTTTATGTACTTTACAACCAGCTCTATCAAACAATGACACACAGCTTCCCTAAAATGTATGTGCAAGCAAAATTAAAGTAAGTGAAAAACTGTATCACTAATGGTATAAACCACAATGTTTCATTTATGAGCAGGGACTTGGGATTCTGAGCAGAAGTGTTTTCTCATTAAATTTTAATTAAGATAAATGCTGCATAACCACTCACCTCCCCTACTGTAGCTTCATCACACCACTGCAGATACAACTAGGAACAAAAGAACAGTCACTGAAACTTCAACATACTGAGAAGAAAAGACCAAAGTTATTTCTTGCCATAGTAAATTCCTAATAAGCCAACTTTATGAATCAAGTAAGTTTTTTTCTTCTTTACTAATTCACCACACAGAATTATCAAATTGTTTTTTACAGACTATATGTCTAAACCATTGTTTTATAGTATTATTAAAATAAACGTCAAACAGCTAAAGTCAAACAGTGAGTAGGCAAGGATACAAGCAGAAAAACTAGAATTGAAAATATCAAGAAACTTGTTTCCAAATAATGATCAAACAATTCAGATGGTCATCCCAGGCTGAGTCCCACTTCTCAATGGCTTTAGGTAGCCTCTGAGGAAGTTCTGTATGAGAATTCAGATTCTACAAGATTATATTTATTTCAAGTCTTACAATCTTATACCTCTGCAGTCAAGAGCATGTTGTTGACTAACTCCATGTAAGCTTTCATTTCCGCTTTTTGGACTTCATCCAACCCATCACTAAGAGAATGGCCCTAAAGGGAATTTAAAATTTTTTAAAGAGCATCATATTAAATACACAAAAGCTTTCAGTTATCTTACTGTTATAACACATAATATGATATGTAAATGTCCAATGGGTTAATTTCAAAAATGCTTTTAAAAACAAAATTATTGTGTATAAAAGTATACCTAAGCTGGGTGATGGTGGTGGGGCATGCCTTTAACCTCAGCACTCAGGGAGGCAGAGGCACGTGGATCTGTGAGTTCAAAGCCAGCCTGGTCCAAGCAAGTCCAAGATAGTCAAGGCTACACAGAGAAATCCTATCTTGAAAAAAAAAATTCTGCCTAATAGTCAATCACTACTAAGTAGTATTAATTTGTCATTATATAAATGTTTTTTCAATAGACAAAAATTATAGGATGAATTATTTCATAAAAGAGAAAACAAAATGGTCAGCAGTAAGCCCTGTATTTTTCAGGCATAAATCTAAAAGACAAAAGATATGTCAAAACATGTGCTACTTTAAAAATAGTCAAACCACAACCCAGGCTTAGCCAATGGGCAGGACATTCTCCAGAGCTGAGTGGAGAGTGGAGACTGACTTTCACACAAACTCTGGTGCCCCATATTTGACCACATCCCCTCGATGGGGAGGCCTGGTGGCACTCAGAGGAAGGATAGCAGGCTACCAAGAACAGACTTGATACCCTATGAGCATATACAGGGGGAGGAGGTCCCCCTCAGTCACAGTCATAGGGGAGGGGAGTAAGGGGAGAATGGGAAGGGATGGGATAACTATTGAGATGTAATATGAATGAATTAATTTTAAAAAAGGAAAAAATAGTCAAAGGGGGAAAAAAAGAAAAGAAAAGCCAGTGTTAGTGAAGACCTTACAAGGGTAAAGACATGATGTCCAAACTCTCACTGCAGAAATGGAGAAAGACATAAAACGGTATGGCCTTTAGCTCAATCTGGCAATCTGCTCTCTAGTATATGCCAAAGCAGCCCAGCAACACTTGCAGGCATTCATCTTTCTGTTTGGTTTGCTTGAGACATGTAGACCTGGCTGGTCTAAACTCACTATGTAGACTAAGCTGGCCTCAAAGTCAGAGACCTGCCTGACTCTAACTTCTGAGTGCTGGGATTAAAGGCGCATGCCACCATTAGGAATTTATCTTAATGAAACAAGTATATAGAGGTTTATGCAGAAGAAAATTTACTTTAATACTCATAAACAGCAAAATAAAAGGTCAATATCCAAATGCCAATTTAAAAACTATATAATGCATACAACACAGCAGAAAACCATGTAACAATTTTTAAGATGGGTACTATGCAAGTCATAAATATAGAATCATTTTTAAATACGTTTGTAATTTTAAAGGATAAAATAGGACATAATAGTATGACCTGGTTTTCTATCTAGGTAAAAGTCAGGAAGAATGTTTCCCTAAATATTAATGAAAATGCTTCTTAATAGTTAAAATCTGAATTAAACAAATGAAAAGAACCACTCAAGTAGGTAACTTAATACTTTCAACTTCAAAATCCTAAAATCCTAAATCTCCCTTCTCAAAGAGCAACCAGATCTTAAATAAAAATTTAAAAGCTCCATTTATGACAGAAATTCTCATTACCCTCTTTTAGAAAATTATCTGCCATTTCTTTAAAAAAAAAAAATCAACCTACATCTTTGTTATTGATTTATATTATGAAAAAGCACCCAACTTATAGTTTAGAAATATTTTCTAATAATTTACATCAGCATTTTATAAAGCTAGGTTAAAATCAATGAAAATGTTAAGATACACTAGAGAATATGAAAAACTCACTTAAAAGTGGCTGTGGTCAAACGCATTTACTATTCTTTTCATTACCTTGGCTTTAACGAATTGGACTATTGGACCAAGTTCTGACACTACTTGATTTCCCACATGAATAAAAGGTACTTTTCCTGTTGGGAGAAGGAAGGAGACAATGCGAGAAAACAGCTTCAATAAATTAAAGTTTGTGATAGTAAAAATAAAAATTAATAAGAAACTCAAAATGTTTTATTAATTTACTAAAACATTATTATAAAATACTTTTCCAAATTATAGCCAGAAGCATCTATCTGCTGAAGTCTAAACATTTTAAGCAATAATTGCCAATAAATTTTAAAACGAAAGAGCCAAGCATAGTCACACATGCCTATAATCCAAGAACTCAGGAGGCTGAGGCAGGAGAATTCTAAGGTTAAGAACAGCCTTGAAAGTAAAACTCTTTCTCAAAATTCAAAAACAACTAAAAAGCAGACAGGGAGAATAAAAAGGAGCAAGTAGGTTCATTGAGAACTCCTGTGTGGCTATATCAACAGATTGTCATGCTCTCATTTCAGAGCCCCACACTACAGTAATAGTCAAATTACACGGGTCAAGCCAGAACACTAGCTCAAGATCGCTTAAAACTTTCAAAGACACGTAAATGGAATTTCTCATCAGGGTACAGTGCAAAACCTCAATCCATATGGAAAAGTACTTTCTTTCTTTCTTTTTTGAAAAAGGATCTCACTATGTAGTCTTGGCTGACCTGGAATTCACTGTATAGATTATACTAGCCTCAAACTCCCAGAGATACACCTGACTCTGACTCCTGGGTGCTGGGAAAGGTAGTTTTCAAAAGATTTCTCTTATGATTTCTAATTTTAAATCTGACACCACTGAAATAGTATTTTTAGCACATTAATAAATGTCTTTGACTGAAAGAATTTACCACCTTAGAGGGTATGCTAGTTTGAGTTATGTTCCCAGTACATGAGGAAAAAAAAGAACAGAAGAGTAAGCTTATGAAAATGGTAACGTAAGGGATATGACTCAGCTTCGAGCTAGTGTTTGACCATAACGCATGAGGCCTTAGGTTCACATCTCAGTACGGGGAGTGAGGGAAAGAGAAAAAGAAAACTGGTATCTTTAAGTAAATGCCCCATTAGAGAATAATAGTCCATTTTAATAAACATTAATGCTTAATACAATTATTAGCAATAAAGGGGAGAAGCCTCTAAGCAAGTTAGTCCATTCCAAATGTGAAAAGGTAGAAGCTGCTGTCAGATTTAGTTCAAGCAGAGTTCACACTAACAGCAAGCTTTCTCCTGCCACTGTTCAGGGTGCCCACTTCTCCCTGGCTCAGTCAGCCTGCGGGGAATGGATGAGGTGCCTGGCACCAATAAAACCTTCATCTGCATCTATGGGATAACACTACAGAAACAAGGCAAACCTTTGGAACAGGACACTCACTAGATATGTTTGGAAGGCATTTCCCTATTACCAATGGTGTATTGTTTCTACTGTTTTACAGGTAGCCGAGAGAGCGAGACAGAGACAGAATCTAAACTGGAAAAACATTGGGCTATACTGTTTTGGTTTTTGACTTAGAAAAGATCTTTATTAGGGCAAATACAGGTCATCTGAAATTCTAAAGAAAAAAAAAACCTGTTTCATGCCTAGACTAATGAGTATTACGAAGTGTGACGTTTAAGTTTTTTATTATTTGGGGTGCGTGCGTGCGTGCGTGTGTGTGTGTGTTTGCGTGTGTGTGTGTGTGTGTCAGTACCCATAGAAGACAAAGGAATAGGACCTGGAGTTCCAGGTGATTGTGATGCACAGGAAATGGGTGCTGGGATCTGAACTCGGGTCCTCTTTGAGAAGTGTACAAGTTCTTAACCAGAGTCATCTCTGCACCTCCATGAAGAATAACAATTTTAGAAGCAGAATATTTCTCTTTTTCAATAATTCATTTCAAGTTCTTAGAGAGGGGTACCTTGTTTTCCTGCAAACATATTACAGTGGGGCTGGAGTGCAGACTAAGTGCCTGCTGCACTAGCATGAGGCCCTGTGCGCAGATCCCAAGGACTCTCATGAAAGGCCAAGAGCACCGTGACCCAGCGCTAAGAGAAAGAGTCGCAAAGATCCCTGGGTGGCTGCTCAGCTGGGCTCACCAAATGGTAAACTACTGGTTCAGAGAGATCCTATTTCAAAAGAAAATAAGCCAACAAAAAGGTGGAGAGCCACAAAGGAAGATATTCCAACTTCTGGGCTCTACATGGAACACACCACACCTACCACCCACACACATAAGTTACGCATTTGTACTAATAAAGCAGGGAAATAATGTGGCTAGTCAACTGAATATGCACATGTATCTAATAAAGAAATAGAATAAACGATTAAAGCAACAAATGAGAAGTGAATGGTCCTCTTCTTCTCACTAGTGTAACTACAGTCAATGTGCAGTCTTTACTGTAGGTATCAGGAAAAATGCAGTGAGACAATCTTCGGCCCCTAAGGTTAAACTGTGTTGTTGTTTTTATTTTCTCATTTTAGACAGAAGTCACTCCAGATTTTTTTTTTCTTTTTCTGTCCATGTCTGTGTTTCTGTGTGTGTCCATGTGTTCTAGTGTGCACTGTGTTTGTGTGTGTGTGCATGCACACATGTGTACCACTGCATCCACTCATGAAAGCACAAATGTGCAGAGGCCAAAAGCTGCCATCAGTGCCCCTATCATTCTTCTATCAGTATCCATCTTATTTAGATTTTGAAACAATCACCGAACTTAGAGCTCAGAATTAGCTAGACTGGCTTGCCTGTTTCCTACGCCTGGGACTGCAAGCAGGTGCTGGCATGGCCAGCTTTTTGGTGTGGGTGTTGGGGATCTGAATTCTGGGCCTCATATGAGTAGTTAAGTATTGAGTCATCTCTCTAGCCCCAATTCTTTCTTTTTTTCACAATCAGTTATTCATAAAGGAGTGACTCTACATTAGTACTGCTCCAGCAAAACCATACTTAAGATAATCTGTGACATTATATTTAACATTTAGTTACCTTTGTGGCATTACATTTTTATCCCAAAATTATCTGAATCCTATTTAACACTAGTTAAATCTACTGACATATAACACACCAGATCATCCTGATCACTTAAATCTACAGGCATGTAACACACAGAAAGACCATCCTGATCATTAAACCTACTAGCATATAACACATAGATACAAGAGTAAAAGTGAAGCTTTAATAAAATACTTTAAACACTAGAAAAAAGAAAGTTAGAAAAAATCATTTCAGTGATTAACTTTAACTAAGACCCAGAGACAATTTCATTATTTATTGAGCTTTCTTCTACCTGTTAAATAGGAAACATAACTTAGGTATGTTGAATAATAAACAGATTCTTTAATATTAAAATTTGTTTTCTGATTAGAAAAGCCCTATAAATAAGACTGAGGAAACCTAACATCGCATATGTCCTCAACATTCCAGTTAGACACCTAAGTAAGTATACATGTCTTCATGATTAAGTTTATAACTGCTACTTTAAGAAACAATGGGAAAATAATTCTTCAAAGAGAAAAAACAAAAACAGGGGCTAGAAATAAGGGCAGTGGTAAAGTACTAGCCAGCATGCCCAGGCCTTTGGTTCAATCCTTAGTATCAAATAACAAATGAACAGTATTAACAGAAAACACACATGCTTACCAGATGGAGACATATATTCTGCATTTGCCCTACACACCACTTTGACAGGCAGATTACACATTTGCAAAAAGGCCTGTAAATAAAGAGAAATATAATAATTGTAATAAAAACACATGCACATTTAAAGAGAATTCTTCATTCATCCCTTTCCTAAACTTAATAGTCCGTACAGTAATACTCCACGGGAAAATGATGAGCCAGTATAAAGTTTCCAAACAAACTATCATTTTACTTAAAAGAAAGAAAGAAAGAAAGAAAGAAAGAAAGAAAGAAAGAAAGAAAGAAAAAGACTAAGTCACTAGTCAATATATAGAACTTAAAAACAATTATATATACTTAAGAAAGAAAATGTTTTCTCATTTTCTATTACTTTACGTAAGTAAGCAATTACATATTGCTTTAACTTTCTTTAATGGATAACTAGTGTCAAATTTTTATTAAGATATTGATGGTTTAATTTTTAATTCATGCAGGATCACCACCTTCCCCATCTTACTGGAAAATTCAAAATGTCATTCTGCTATTTCAGTGTTCTTTCCAGTAATATTCAAAATCTTGATACGTGGTGGTGTCTATGTTAACTAATTCATCATTTAAGACTTAAAATTGGGAGTTAATGAGATAGTCCAGTGAACAGAGGTGCTAGCCACCAAGTCAGACAATTTGAGTTTGATCCCTAGAATCCACATCCACGTGGTGAAAAGATTAGAATCCCAAAAATTGTTCTCTGACTTCTATACATACAGTGACATTCTCACTCATAGTCAGTGTCTGTCTGTCTGTCTGTCTGTCTGTGTCTCTCTCTCTCTCTCTCTCTCTCTCTCTCTCTCACACACACACACACACACACACACACACACACAAAATTAAATAGAAATTTTAAGGGGACAAATTATTTTCACTTGGTTTATACAAAGAAAAATTTTGTAAGAAATTAAGTATCTTAACAATAAAGTAGGTAAATCATCCAAAAGTGGAATGCTATACAGCTGTTTTTAAAGCTTATGCTTTCGAATCATTTATGATGAAGGAAAAAGTTATAAGCTGAGTGTGTTGGCTCACACCTTTAGTCTCAGCACTCAGGAGGCAGGTAGATCTCTGAGTTCACGGCCAGCCTGGTCTACATAGTGAGTTCTAGGACAGCCAGGGCTCCACAGTAAGACCGGCTCAAAAACAAACAAAAAACACGTATACAAAACTGCATTATGCACACAGTGATTCATGTTTACATGTCTTTAGGACACTAGTGAATTCGGCCGTATTTACCATTCCTTGTAACACTGCACTTGCTCGCCGTGTTCTCTTTCATGATTTCTGACTTCTTCTTCTCCTCTTACACTTTTCTACAAAACAGTTCACTCACTGGGAAGTCTTAAGTTACTGTAGTTCTAACTCCCACACATAAATTACAAGAGGAACCCCCTCTTTTTTTCTATTTTCACAAGTTGATGAAACTATAATAAAAATAGTCAAATGTGAGTTACCATGTATTACCTAATTTACAAGGCTATTATTTCTAATACACTGAGATTATGAATAGAACAGCCTGCTCCTACCCAGCACAAATTTCTCCTAAGAGTTGATTCCTGTGATTCCTTTTTCATTCTGGATTGAGAAGTTAGTCTTAACTCATTAAGTAGTGACAGTACTGAGCACGAACAGCATCCTATACAAAAATCCCACCTGCCCACCTGGAAAACTAAGTAAGAAAAAGTAAAACCAAGTTCCAGGCCAGCCTGGGCTACACTATAAAACCTTGTCTCAATAAAATAGGGCTTTCTGTTTTATAAGTATGTCAATTAAATTCTAGTCCTCTAGAAATGTAGAAACGCTTCCCTCTAAAAAGACATTCTCCCCTTCACTCACAGCCTGACTGCTACATTATTTTGTAACTTACGTACATCTGACCTCCCCAAGCAAAAGAGCTATCTTAGAACGCCAAAGACTATCTTGACTCCCCACCCCACCCCACTCCTGGCCTCCCCACAATCTCCTTCATTTCCCTACAACTAACTCGTAATAGTGTGCATTTGATGCTAAGCATCCAGGGTTGCTAACTTGCAGTGTTACTTGAGAGCAGCAACTGAAGCAGCCGAGCGTCTACTGCAGCAGATGCTGTTCCCTGCCCTGCCCTCAGCCACCCATGCTCTCCCCTTTCCTCCAGTGAAGTCTTAGCAGCAGGTGTAAGTGCAAGGCCCTGGTTTCTATCTCTACCTCTACAAATGGCACACATTCGATGAAAATAAACATAATCAGAAGAAACAGACAAACAGACAGAGAGCGTCTATGAAGAGGCGATATAGAGGACATATAATCAGGTGGAAGGGAACATGTCTGAAAACTGGACCCTTTCTACCCTGTACTACAAAGGAGGCAGGGATCAGTGATGATGACTGCAACTGGTTTAAAGAAAAGTGAAAAGAAAGGGGCTGAGGAAACATCTCAGTCAGTAAATGTTCAGCTCAAACTTGAGAGCCTGAGTTTGGATCCCTAGCACCCAAATAAAAAGCCAAGCACAGAGGATGACCCCACCCCAGGGTAGGAAAACTAGAGCCCTTGAGCTTACTGGCCAGCTGGTCCAGGCACACACTGAGTTTCAGGTTCAGTGACAGACTTCACCTCAAAAAGGTGAAGCTGGCTACAGTGGTCATCATCTTAAGTCACGCACTCAAGATGCAGAGGCATCTCGAGTTTAGGGCCAGCCTGGTCTGCATAAGACACCCAGGCTTGCCAGAATTACTATCCACTGGCACCGTCTCAAAGTGGAAAGTGCGTGAGGAAGACAACTGACATCACCCTCTGATCTCCGTGCACATGCACTCACACAAAAACAAGAAAATGAGAAGGTACTCAAATTAATTGTAAAATATGAAGCAAAGTCATTTGTTGAGAATCAATGTCTAGGGGGTACTAAGGCCTTCAATGATGCAGGAGCTTGAAAGAATTTAGTCCTTTTCATCAAAGGCCTGAATATTTAACTGTTAATTAACAATCATTAATACCATACAAAATGGTACATATGGTATGAAATTGTACTCCATCTATAGTATAATTATTATCAATTAATAGTCCATAGAACTTTAGTTTTCTTTTTAATTTATTCATATTACATCTCGATTGTTAACCCTTCCTGTTTCCTCCCATTCTTCCCTCCCTCCCACTTCCCCCCTTCTCCCCTCCCCTATGTCTGTGATTGAGGGAGACCTCCTCCCCCTATATATGCTCTTAGAATATGGGGTCTCTTCTTGGTAACTTGCTATCCTTCCTCTGAGTGCCACCAGGTCTCCCCATCCAGGGGACGTGGTCAGAAAATGGGCACCAGAGTTCGTGTGAGAGTCAGATCTCACTCTCCACTCAACGGTGGAGAATATCATGATCGTCGGCTAGGTCTTGGTAGGGGTTTGAAGTTTAATGCCTATATTCTCCTTGGCTGGTGCCTTAGTTTGAAGGACCACACGACTCAGATCTGCCTGTCATAAAGTTCTTCTTGTAGGTTTCCAGGACCCTGTGGGTCCTACTATTTCCCCATTCTTCCATGCTATTCTCGCCTAAAGTCTCAATAGGATGTCCTCTCTTCTGACCCACTTTCTTGGTAAGTAAAGTTTTTCATGGGACATATCCCTTGGACTAGTGTTTTGATATAAGTGAGTATATACCGTTTGTCTCTTTTTGCTTCTGGGTGAACTCACTCATTATGATAATTTCTAGATCAATCCATTTGTCCACAAATTTCGGGAATTCCTTGTTTTTAATAGCTGCATAGTATTCCATAGTGTAAATGTACCACAGTTTTTTAGTCCATTCTTCTACTGAGGGACACTTAGGCTGTTTCCATGTTCTGGCTATTATGTATAAAGCAGCTATGAACATGGTTGAGCATATGTCCCTGTCGTGTGGTAGGGCATTTTCTGGGTATATTCCAAGGAGTGGGATAGCTGGGTCTTGAGGAAGCCCTATTCCCATTTTTCTGAGAAAGCGCCAGATAGCTTTCCAAAGTAGTTGTACTAGTTTGCATTCCCAGCAATGAAGAAGTGTTCCTCTCTCTCCACATCCTCGCCAACATGTGGAGTCATTTGAGTTTTTTATCTTAGCCATTCTGATGGGTGTAAAATGGAATCACAGTGTCATTTTGATTTGCATTTCTCTGATGACTAACAAGGACGAGCATTTCTTTAAGTGTTTCTCGGCCATTTGATATTCCTCTGTTGAGAATTCTCTGTTAAGTTCCAAGCCCCATTTCACAATTGGGTTGTTTGGTTTTGTGGTGTTTAACTTCTTGAGTTCTTTATATATTTTGGATATTAAACCTTTGTCAGATGAAGGGTTGGTGAAGATCTTTTCCCATTCTGTAGGCTGTCGCTTTGTTCTCTTGACAGTGTCTCCTGCCTTACAGAAGCTTCTCAGCCTCATGAGGTCCCATTTATTAATTGTTGACATTAAGGCCTGGGCTGTTGGTGTACTGTTCAGGAAGTTGTTTCCTGTGCCTATGTGTCCCAGGCTCTTCCCCACTTTTTCCTCTATCTGAATTAATGTCTCTGGTTTTAAGTTGAGGTCTTTAATCCACTTGGACTTGAGTTTTATGCATGGTGACAAATAAGGGTCTAATTGCATTTTTCTACATGTAGACATCCAGTTAGACCAGCACCATTTAGTTTTCTTTTTTTAAGATGCAGAATTATACTGAAGTACAATTAAACCCATACTTAAACCCAAAATTTCATATTTATTTATTTTTTAAAAACTGAATTAATTTTGATCAATTTAACAGCACGCAATGCACAGGAGACCTCCACTGAGGGTATGATTCTTGTTAGGTCAAAGTTACTTTTGTAGCATTGATACGTTTACCCTTCATCACTGGTTCAGAAGTAATTTCTGAATTCATCTGGAATTCATAAAGAAGTTTGATATTACACAGCACTTTCATCCAAATATTAAAAACGTAAAAACAAAGCATTACCATGATTATTTCAATAATGTAAAAACTTCAAAGCAAAAGGAAACTCTGACTTAACTAGTATTTACTTGTAAGATAGAAAGAAACTGAAGTTCAAATGGTATTTTCACCTTTCACTTTTTTTTAGTATTTTTAAGTGTATGCGGGGAGGGAAGGATGCACACGGATGTGGAGCCCATAGAGTTCAGAGGCTGCACATCGCACTAGAACTTCAGTTACAGATAGTTGTAAGTCATCCAAGACTAAGAACTTAACTAAAAGAACAGTATGAGCTCTGACCACCAAGGCCTCTTTTCTAGGCCCTCATTTCTATTTTCAATCTTAAAACACAACACTATTCCAAATACTAGTCATGAAACATCAACTAAAACACATTTTGGTTTTGATCTGAAGTAAGAATATTCATTTTTATTCCTAAATGAGAAGAGTGGAGTCAATGAGTTTAGGGTAAGTACTCCTCCCACTCTTCATTGGACACTTAACTCCAAACAACTCCAAAGAAGAGTAACATGAAGCAATTCCCTCAGATCTCCTATCCCAGGGTTTTATTACCAGGCTGTTCAATATGGCAAGTACTAGTGACAGGTTGCTACACAAGTCAAATTTAAGCTTAATAACATTGTATAAAAATTCACATCATTTTCTCAGGCTACCTGGTCCTTTTTCCATGTTCAAGAGGCACTTGTGTCTAAGGTCTAAACTTCTGTGGGATGGGGTGATGTCTGCTGGAGGCCTACTGCATATCATGGGTTAGTACAATGGTGGCCAGTACATAAAAGAGAATGAGGCACAAGAGGCCGACATCATCTGAAAGTGACTGGAGTCAACATTATAAAGACAACCTACTTGAGCTGAAGAGATGGCTCAGAAGCATCCCAAATAATATGTACATCACATTTCAAATACTAATAATATTCCAGAAGAAAATACAGGGGGTGGGAAAAATCACTACAATTAAATTTAAAACCAAAAATGCATTTCCAGAAAGCAATTTAATGTAATGATTTTTAACAGAAGTTAGATATAGATATCTATATAGGTATATAGATAAAAATATAAAATTTACAACATTAAAAACCTTTAGACATCAAATGACCTTTGATTCAACTGTAAAAAAAAAAAAAAAAAAAAAAAAAAAAAAAAAAACTTTTAAGGGCATTACTAAGTTCAGAAAAATGGTGAGAAAGGTTCATGGTGGAAGTAGTCAGCCAAAGCAAGCCTTCCTTAGATGTGACTTTTGCATAAAGGTAGTGAGTGCTGCCTTGATTGCTGTTTCTAGCACTGTTAAGAGTGATTTTACATCCTCTATGAGTCCTCCACCATCGCTCTCCAACTCCTTAACACCCTCAGGTTAAGTTCCTCAGCAGAATCTAATGGATCTCAAAGGAAGCTGCCTAAGGAGAAAGACTAGCATGCACATATACCAGGAAAGTGAGAACCCCTACACGTCTGGTCAGTAAAACAGCAAGGGTGGAACAGAGCAGACAGCTCTCAGTGAGAGGGCATACTGTGTGAGTCTTAGGGACGATATCAGCTTGGAAGTTCCTTGAATCCATAAAATTTCTAACTTCTAGAATAAAACAACTAGCTAGGCAGGTTCCTTTATCTATCATCTTGCCAGAGTAGTTCAGCAAACACAAGGTATTACAGTGGTGGTGGTGGTGGTGATAGTAACTTGTTCATCCACCTGAGAAGGGAGACTATTTATTTTGATAACTTAAAAGAAAGCTGACCCCACATATTGATTATTTAGGCATCTACTTATAAAAAAAGAAAATATTATATACTGTAATTACATTTTCATATAAAAAAGCAAATTTGTGGACTGAAATAAAAATCTTTAACTAGATACTAAAGGGATAGGTAAAAGAACATAAATTATTTTTTGAAAGAATGTAAATACTGAATTTTTCTTTTTGACTGGATGTGAGATTTACTACTGAACATCATTTGGTAGGGTACAGAAGAGCACTATAGAAACCATCAGGAAGCAGGGCCTGCCACTTGTCTAGGGGACCATTATTAGAGATGTACTTCATGCTATGAGGAATGAGCGGCTTCTCGGGGACCATGTGTTCAAACCCATCTGCATTAAACTTGATGAAGCCCCACTTCTTTGAGATGTGGATCTTGTCAGCCAGAGAGCTTGAACTTGGCTCTACACAGACCCTCAATCACATGCTCCTTATTCAGCAGCTTAGTGTGGATGGACACAAGGACCTAGCCAATGTAAACCCAGGCACTGTGCACTGGGATTCCCAAAGGCATCTCGAGTACCTGCCTGTCAGCCCCAGCACAGGACAACATCTTGTTGATTCAGATGACATGGAAAGGGTGGAGCCTCACTCGAATATGAATGCCATCCTAGGGACAACTCTTCGCTGTGTATTTGTTGGCACAACTACCGGCGGCCTCGAGAGCTTCAAGTGGCCACAAAGTGGGAATTCATCAACTTTTGCCTCCTTTTGTCCAAAGTCAAGATGCAGATCTTGGCATCAGGGACGCCTTGGCAGAAGCGATTCTGGGTACAGCTTGTTCTTATAGTATCAGTAACACGCCAGAGGAAGAACATAATGATTTATTTCAACACACAACTATATAATCTTTTCTAACAAAGTTGCAAGTAAATACATACATGGTACTGACATAAGCTTTTACTTTATAATTTATCAAAATCATACAGAAAATAGACCTCTCCCTTCAGACTGTAAGTCTGTCAGTACCTGCAAACTACGACTGTCTTTTCTACCCATCCTTAGCATAAAATTAAGTTCTTGAAAAGCAATGGCTAGCTACAGTAAGGATTAGCTTTTTGTTGTTGTTGGTTTTTTAATTCTGTGGATCCAAAACTCAGTGCTTTAAAGTAAACTCACTTCTTAGTAAGTAGTATTTTACAAAATCAATACTTACACATATCAATAAACAGACACTGGTTTTATAAACTAATAGGAATTCAATTTACCTATTTAGTAATCAGAAAGCATAACTCAATAAGCAAAAACTGTTCACATAAAGCAAATTTGTTAGCAAAGCATGAAAATGGCATTCAAGAGCACACATAAAGACAAGTTACATCAGAGAACAGCGTCTTCCTTAGTGCACATTCCCAGGAAAGCTGTTCCTGGAATATGTCACTCAACTTAACATACATCGGTATCTGAGACCTTGGGGAAAAATTAGATTATTTATTAAAAGCAACCAAAATCAGACTAGAAAGATACAGGCTTTGCCTATTAGAATTACATATAAATGAAAATAAACCTTTAAGGGAAAATTAAGCAAAATAAGTATAAAGCAGTGAAATATAGAGAAAGAATAATTCTTGTTCACCAAGAACCTAATAACACCAACAGCACAGCTGGTCCTCACTCAAGACTTAGAGTGAAGGGAAAACAAGGTCTTTTCCTAAGCTCTATGAAGAGTGATCTAAAGTTTTTTTTATAGTCTAAACTGAAAAAATAATAGTAACAAAAGAATCTAATTTTTATAAGCTAATAAGATGGTAGAGACATATAATTACTCACTTCATTTTAGTTAAGAAACTGTGTAACAAAACTGTTTACCAGTGAACAGGCACTAACTAGCTTCTTTCCTCTTCTTTCCTCGAAGATATATTAATATTGTCTTACAAGTTAAACACATAATATTCTCATTAATTACTTATCAGCAGTACAGTATATCAGCCAAGTGCCAGTAAAATGTTAAAATAATTCAAAAATTTACAAAATGTTCATTAATCAAATTTTAAGACTGTTAAAAACTTACTACAGCTTGTTATATCACACAGAGCACATTAACAATCCTGCTGGACGGCTAGATAGGTACATAGCCTGCACGGCTTCTACCTGAGGACAAAGATTCTATTCACATCATAATTACATCTGAACATTTTACGTGAGAATTCAATAAGGCTTATTCTCAAGCATGCAATACCACTTAGAGGGCACAAAATGAAAATGATCCTGAATTTTAATTCCTATCCTGTTTCACCAGAACAGATAGGAAAATCTGTGGTGACAATAGAAGAATTATTTTCCATCTTACCTAAGATAGGTGTTTTAAAATTAAAAACCATGAACAAATCTATCCACAAAATAATTCATTTTATATCAAACAGCTGCACACCCCATAATAATGAAATAATGTACCTAAGGTTACAAATGAGAAGTGTTAGGTATCATTCTTAAAAAGACATATTAAGTTCCTAATACAGTTACAGTAATAGCTCTATTTGTAGTTTAACATAAATTAAGATCGTAATTATATTTGTGACTATTTTAAACAAAATAACAAATTCCTTTGTACCTGTGAATGTAATTTATAGCAAAGCCAAGTTCATTTTCTAAACCAATCTATTTCACACTGCAGAGGTACTCTGGTATAACAGTATAATGTAATTCTTGTGGAATGTTGAAAGAGTAGATTCACTAAAAGCACAGGAGAGGTTTGAAGATAAATGAAGATGCTATTCATTCAAGGGTAATTTCATCTTAGAACTATATGAAAGATGTTTCACTCACACAGCATAGTATATGGTCTCAAATTTAAGTGTGTTTTCAGCTCAAATATAATACTGCTAGATTGATTATGCTGAGACTATACATCTAATAATGAAGAATGCTAGCATCTTTCTACTAAAAATAATAGATTGTCCTCTGACCACTATGTCTGTGTTGTTCTATTTAACTGCAACAGAATTTAACATAGAGCTTTTTACGTAAAACCTCGCTATTTTGTTTGTTAGAAACAAACAAAAAAGTGATGATACTCACTTAGAATTTCTCAGAAACCTACAGAACCATGGGTTTTTAGTAAGTTAAGTAAGTACTATGTTAGAAAATACTAGCTGGTATAAACTAATTCACAAATTACTAAAAACGATAACTTAGCCACCTATTCTATTTTGAATACGCAATACTTCATAAGTACAAATCCTACAAGAAGAGTTCAGATGTTTTACAGACATCACACCCTTATGTGCTGGAGAACTGATACGAATACTGAGATAGTTTTACTCTGTTACGTTCTGCTTACAATCTAAGTTCAGTTTTATTTTATAAACATCATATTTTATGCTTATTCATACTTTATATTTATACTTCATAACTCATGCCAGGTGTTGTAAGTGTAACTTACCATCATGACCTAATTAATGTAATGTAAAACAATAAATCTCAAGAATTTAAACTTAAGTCCAACAATATCAAGAAAACATCTGCACCCCCATCTTACTCATTCTAGAACCCTGAGGGCGGCTGTTACTAAGTTCTTTTTCTTAGTTGTTATTGTCATCTCTTAACTCTCAAAGTAAATACAAAAGCCTCACATTACAGAGTATAATCAAACTGTTAAGGACAAACTTTTAAAATCTTTAAATTATATTTTATCTATAAACCAGCTTTATTAAATATTTTCCACAAAATACTTTATTCGCTATTAAGACATAACAACTGAGAGCATTCTACTAGTTTTCAGATCATGTTTAAGCTAGCACTTCATATTGCATGTAACAACTGCTTACAACAAAAATGTGTTACTCAGCCAAAACTCAAGATTATTTCACCTACAACTCTACAGGTAAGCTGTCTACTGTGGCCATCAAAATGACTTGACAAGGTGCTATTGTTACACATTCTCCAATCCAACAACTGACTTGCAATACAAAGGAAAAAGGTACTCCTTACCACTTTCCTCCAAAGATTACACTAGAATATTACCATTTAACCACTAAAACATACCTCCACCTACAAAGCTTCATTTGCTAATAAGGCAAAAGCAAGGGTCAGTTTAAGTATATATGAGCCCATTTGACATGTTAATGTTCACACCATTAATGATGCCTATAATATGTTGCATTTTTGGCCATGAATTATAGTCAACAGAAAGAAAATAACTTTTGTTATTTTTTTTTTTCATTTTTAGAATTTTTACTCACAAGAAACAAGGAAAATAAAAAGATTAACTGAAATATAAATGTTCTTTTTAGTCTGAGCTTAATGTCATTCTTAATGTAAAAATGTTACTTTTTAATGTAGTATTCTAATAATGATCATCAGCTAGTGGTGCTTTAAAAAAATCCAATTTTTCAGACATATAAAAAAGAAAAGCAAGGTTGTTTAAATTGCCTTCACATATATTAAATGATATTATTTCTAAACCCCAGTAGAAATTAGTATTGTGTGTGTGTGTTTATGTGTGTGTGTGTGATATTCACAAACAAGTGTATAAATGCTTGAAGTCAAAACAGGTATTAATTCTCCATTCAACATCTTCTATTACTATTACTATTTTTCAAAAGAATTTCTTATCCACTACTGTAAGAGAGATAAACATGTTTTTGTGTTGATCCCAAGTGTGGGATGGGGAACAGACTTGTGAGAGAGCAGGATGTGAGCCACTTCCTGGGGGAGCTTGGATGTTGTCAGCTGAAAACATCCTAGTAGAGACTCTGAGAGGATATATAAATATATATATATGAGCCCAAAACAAGACGCTTGGGAGAGAGGAAGTGGGACTGTTTTGGCTGTTGATTGCAACACATCAAGAGATGCTCCAAGAGAGAACTGCTCCAGGGAAAGCTTCAAGGCTTTGGACTCCAGCTGAGGCAGGTTCCACACCACCTACCAAGCTTAATAATAATAATATAAGAATGCTTTTATTTCATTTTCAAATTCCAAAAACTGAGACATGTTTATTTCATACCACAGTGTGCTAGGGGATATGAGAAATAATGTATGATTAAAAGTTCACATATTATTGGGCAAACAGTTGAACCTCTCTGCCTTAACTGCTCTCCTCTGTGGGGAAGTGAAATTGTAATAGTACCATTTCCATGGGACTGCTATGGGAGAGGGTTGTTTTGACATGTAACGCACACAATACTGGCCTCATATAAAGACTAAGTTAATAAGAATGACATGTTCAGCACAGTGTTACCCATACACAAAACTCAACCAATAGCATTGCTTCCTGTTTTCCTCCATAATTAACGGGCTCTGTGTATTTAGAAAGACTATCTCTGAACTTTAAAGATTTCCACAACGTTTTGTTTTGTGTTTTCTGGCTTTGTTGTTGTTTTAAGATTGGATCTCACTATGTAGTCTAGGCTGGCATGAAACTCATCTAGCCATGGCTGGTCTTGAATCTGTAATCCTTCTGTCTCAGTCTCCAAAATGCTGGGATTACCACATTTTTTGGACTATAAGACGCACTTAACCATAAGACTCACCCAGTTTTTAGAGCAGTAAAACCAATCGAACCATAAGGCACACCCTAATTCACACACACACACACAGTCTGTAATCCTTCTGTCTCAGTCTCCAAAATGCTGGGATTACCACATTTTTTGGACTATAAGACGCACTTAACCATAAGACTCACCCAGTTTTTAGAGCAGTAAAACCAATCGAACCATAAGGCACACACTAATTCACACACACACACACACACACATTTGGGGGGGGGAGTGCATATTATGGTATGAAAAATACAGTATATGTGTGTGCCACATTTGATATATTTTTTTCATGTGTATGGGTGTTTTGCATGTATGTCTGTCTACCATGTGATGCCTGGAACTGGAGTAACGGACATGTGAGCTGCCATGTGGATGTTGGGAACTGAACCTGGGTCCTCTGAAGAGTAGCCGGAGCTCATACTAGCCCCACATCTTAAAAACTAGAGTAACAGTAGTGCCTTGCATTGGTTGTGGTGAGGACTGACCATAATATTCTACATGAAAGTTCTCAGTAGAGCTGATTATGCACAAACATACTTAATGCTGCATTTTAAAGCAAATCTTTAATATTCTTAAATAACATTAGGTTTACTCATTGAATATTAACATTTTTAGGCACAGTATGAAATCATGGTAATACACATTTCAGTGGATAGCTTCATACCCATGATTTCGGCAGCAGAAACTGGACTTGGTGGGTAAAAAATGAAGGAAGAAGGACGCAAGGTTGGGGGAGGACAGGGACAGGGGGTGGATCTGGGAGTAGTTGGGGAAGGAGTAGGAGGGAATACACATGATCAAAATTCACGCATGATATTCCCAAAGAATAAAATCCTATATTTAATGTGGTTATAAAATTATTAGTGTTCATGTGAATATAAAAATGTCCTCCTTAAAACTTTACGTATAATTTCTATTCCAAGAGGTGGTTTTTTAAGGCATTATCAACCCTTCAAGCTTCTAATCATATTGCTGAAATTGATTAAATGCATTTCTGCCAAGAATCAGGACAGAAGGAAATAATCGAATCTACTACATATTTACAATACTCCAAGTGTCTCTAAATGCTACAAATATGTTAATACATTCTATTCCCATGAGCCAATGGGACAATATCTAGTTTAAGTCTATTTCACAGAGGAAGAAACTTGAAACACAGGGCTCTTAAGGTATACTGTTCTGGAACAGAGATAAACTTCTCCTTTCACTTTGTGGACTTTGTTATAAAAGGGAACATACTCTGGCTGAAATAGCATAGACAGAACTTTTTTGTGTGCTGTTGTTGTTGTCTTTTTATGTAGCCCTGGCAATATTGGAACTCATTATGTAGATCAGATTAGCCTCAAACGTGTGTGTGCGCGTGCACACACAAAATATGCCAGTCGCTGCCTCCTAAGTACTGGGATTAAAGGAATATAATACCACGACAAGCCCATCTTGTTTTTTTTTAAGCATTTTTATTTTCAAAAAACTCAAAAGTTCGTATGTATTTATTCATATTGTATTCTAAACTAGCACTGTCTAATACAAGAGACAACAGTTACGTATGGCTCTTGAACATATGAAGTACAGCTAGCAGAAACTGAGATGTTCTTTAACTGTATACCTCAGACTTTGAATTTAATATGAAAAAGTAAACTGTGTATTGATTACATAATATTTTGATATATTGTACTAAGTAAAACATAATTAAAATTAACTACATTTTCAATGAGGCTACTAGAAACGTCTGAGTTACTTAGTGGCTAGCACTGTATTATCTACAGGAAACTTGGTTTAAGTTTGGGGTATAAGAGACAATAGTAACAGATTTATCAGGTTATCTTACCAATCAATATAAGCCTAAGACCCTCGAAGTAGTAGCACTTTAAAGTGGGAAGTGTCTCTATGTGTGTGTAAATAAAATGTAACACAAACATTGAGCTTATGAAAATGTATCAGCCTAGCATTTTACTACAGTCAGCAATCAAGATTACATTATGACCAATCAGCACTCAGGTAAGCCTATACTTGTAGATAAATGATACAAAGAAAGCAAACCATAGAGGAAATAACCACCAGGAGGGAAGCCATTTTTTTTTCAACTGAAGTCATAAAGGTGCCTTTCATTAAAAATAGCCAAGCGCTTAGCTCCTAGAATATAATAAACACCAGCCTGTATGATAAGTAAAATTTGAATTTCCTGATGGTGTAATTGGCAGACTATTAAAATGTCCAATGTTTGATAGCTGGTATCTTCTAGAAAATATACAGTTTATGAGTACTTGTCACATTGTTTTGATCAATTTTATACAACAAACATGAAGCCTTTAGCCGGTTCTTCTAAACAGATGCTGCTCCTCTATATAGAAGAAAATTACTCCATAAAGTTTATATCAGATATGTGGAAAAGTCACATTTATAGTCATGGCTACTATCAGCTGTCAAGCCAAAGAATATTGAAGAAAACCAAGAATTTTTAATATATGCTGGTTAATTTATCATCTAAGTGACATATGTAGGATAAAAAATTGAAATGGTTAAGCAAAACTCAATTATTTTTCAAAGGTCTTTTTGGTGTTATTTTCAGTTTCAACTGTGATTTGAGAAATTATGGTGAGAAAACAAATTAATAGGAACCATAGAAATAGTAATATACACCAAGTTGGGTTTTTTCTTTTCCTTCCAGGAAAAACTTAAATATCAATTTTTAAAATAGTGATATTCTAATATTTTGCTTTGTACAGAAGAAACTGGTTAAACCATCTTGCCTTTGGCTACTCAAACCTGACATCATTTACATTTGGAGTCGAAGAGCTCACTGTAGAGAGCTGGCCTTGACCCAGTGGAACAGTGAGCAGCATCCCAGGTGTCTACACAATAGGGACACCCAGTGGCAACCCTCCAGCAGCTCTGGCAACACAACATGCTTACCCACTGCCATGTCTTCAAGGAGCCAAACTCTCCCTAGCTGAGAATCATTACTCTATTCCTACCCAAAATACTTTCCTATTTGTTCAAAATTAACCCCTGCAGTACTCCCTACAGCAATGTTCCATTTTAAGGACTCTTTGCAAGAGATCCTTAGATGGCTTCAGTAAGGAGTAAACCTACTGAAATCACATACAGAATAGTCTGGGTATATTTTTTTTCTTTCACCACATGGACTAGAAGATTTTCTGGAGAAAAAAAATGTTAATTAGCTTTGTTGAATCCTGAAAGAGCTGTCTCCCAAATGACAATGAAAAGGGGTCAAGAAACGGTGCTTCAACAAAAATATTCACTATGGTCTGAAGCTGTCTTTTCAAAGATACAAAGATTGAAAATATTATTTTACACACAGCAAATAATTTATTTCCACTGCTTATCAGGCAAGATTGCTTCACCGCACTAGCAAGCCATTTATACAAATACACATCTACTGTATGCATCACTTATTCCAGGCCAACTATGTTACATACATACACACACATATATAAATACATAGCTTACATGTTTATGTATGACACTTAAATTCCATTTATCTCACTGAAGTGAAGAGACTAACAAAAGCTTCTATAAAGTCTATATATATTGCACATAACTGAAAATTTGCTTATCAAAAGTTAAGATAAAAATAATAATTAGTTAAATAGCATTTAGAGACAAAATAAAGACAAAAATTACAATTTATACTCTTGGTAAAAAAATATAAAACATTTATTAAAAAAACATAATAGATCCACCAACTAATAAATTATTGTCCAAGCAGATTTCTTCCCATCTGACTGCCTTAAAGATGAACTGAATGCAGTACTATCTGCAGCCATACTGAATGACAGTACTGGATGTTTGTATTAAACCCAGAGGTTAACAAATTAAATAAAAAATATAAATGAGATGACCTAAAATTAAATGCTTAGCATTATGCTTCCACTGTGACAAAGGCGTGATAGATACTTTCTTTGTCTCCCAGGAGCTCACAGTCTCCCCTCCAACAAATGTCACATGTCTACAGGTCCCTTTTACATGCTTCACTGTATGTAAATCTTTGCGATTCACGCTACATAAACTAAGTACCTCAGCAGCTAAACATGTAAAATGTTTATGCAACTGTAATTTTACAACCTACAGGAACATTTTTTTCCAAATAAACAAATCTCCATGTATTCCACAGTGCAATTGCAAGTTTACACTGCCAAAAAATGGTTTTTGGAGTACACAACCATAACATACACCTTAAAAAGCCACTGCATTCAGTAAGTGGACTGGGACTAATAAATGCACATGGAAGCAGTAAGTATATAAGGAGTAGCTAAGAAGAACCGATCTGCATCAAGACTAACAGGTAGAGTTGAGGTAAGCATGTGGGCAACGACGACTAAAATATGTAGTGATCAACTCTTTACAAATAAGTTAGAAAATAATTTTCAGTTTGTAAGTGAAATTATTACCTCAAATAAAAAAACTATCATATCTAACCAAAAGCAAAACAACTGGAGACAGAATGTGCGTACCACTTAAAAGTAATTTTGTTTAAAGGAATGAATAATGAAGTTTATTTTATGTACTGACAACTGAAAATACCGTATAAAATTATACTTCACAGAAGAGTAAGATTATACTGACATGGTAATCACACAGAACAACTCTAAACATACAGTATCAGACATTCCGTGGGAGATGGACTGCAACTCAAAATGATCTACATCCTCCAGCACAAAGAACAGAATTACATTATTTACATATTTACCTGCACAGCAAGAGACGCTGCATTGTCAGAAAGCAAAATTTGCTCCCCTGTGGAAACATAAAGAAAGGTCTGAGTCCAAAGTTTAAATGCTAAGTAAACAAAATAGATTTATAGTATTTTAAAGTTTTTTTTAAAAAAAATTCCTACACTAAAGAAATAATGAAACTTTATATCAATAATGCATTTATTTAATAGTTTTTATTTTATTGCCATGTATAAATGATAAAATAGCGTTGTTCTAAACTTTATTTGACCACTTATCTCATTTTATTAGCAATTAATATTGCTTATTTAAAACACAATCATTTTTAAATTTTTAACAAATATTTTTCTTTTCATTAAAGTGAAGCAAAATAGCATCTGTTCAAATCTCTCTAGTTAAAAGTAAAAGCATTCACAACCACATAAACCAGCTTCCAGTTAATATTGCACAGTGTGTCTAGGTCTGTCACACAAAAGAAAGATGACAAGTTCGCTGCAATAAAAATTCCATGCTTAGAAGACGGGGCTGCTGCCTATTAGTCTTCATTACTTTGCAGTCTTCTGACAACTGTAGCAGGCTGCTGAGCCCCAAATGGGGTCCATAATGTGGCCTGATGATATATGAAGAGCTGCTAAAGGGAGCCGGGACCATCCTAGCCCACACATTTTAACAGCTCCTTTTTACAGAGAGCCCGCTTTACCACGGGACTTCAAAAATCTGCTGTGTCGGCTCCTGGTGCAGTAACCCTGCCCAGTGCTCCTGCACCCGCATCCTTTTACAGTGCCTGCAGCAGCCAATGCAATGAGCCAATAATAAACGAAGGACCACAGAGGAGATGAACAGTTGCTTTAACTAGCAGACACCAGTTTAGGCAAAACCTCATAGACAAATTATACAAAGGAATCCCTTCTCTGTGTTTTACATTCTTGTTGCAGAAAATTATATTAGTATATTTGGGGGTTGCAGAGTTCACCTATTTATTTGGTTGGTCAGCTGATTTGGCTTAGTTTGGGAGTTTTTGTTGGTTATATGCGTATTTTGATACAAAGCCATTTTTAATTGTGAATAAGAACCTACCTCTCAGTTGTTGATATAAGGTCGCATTTTCAGGCCAAGGTTCTGTAGCTGCAGAAACAAGGCAATGATAATAATTAGGCACATGGGCAAAAGCGTATCAATAATCAGTCAAGCTCATCAGTATGTACACTGACGAGTATTTAAAGTCTACTGTTAAGGTGACACTTAGCTACAGCAATGAATTATACTACGTTAGATTATATGATAACCTGTATACAAAGGTTAGACTATTTTAAATGTTTTCTTTATTGTGTGGTTTTTGTTGAAAAAAAAGGAAGACATCTTGCCAAATTAAAAGACAATTTAAAAAACTAAGTTAGCTTCCTTAAATCAGCTATATACAAAATATTGTTTCATACATTCAAAAAATACTATTATTCTATTTAGTACCAACAGAAAAGATAGCACAATAATGTACTGGACATTTTATTGTAGGCTTTTCAAAAAGTAAAATTTCACACATTAAGTCAAAGAACCAAACATATCTCTTAATAGCCTTACTACCTTCGCTTTTTAAAAGGTAGTATTTTTAAAAACATTTTTAAAAATGCAATATGAATATGAAAGAATACATTGTCTTGCCTGCAGGACCGCCATGCTACAAAAACCAACAGCCAAGTGGCACTATAAGCTGTAAGCATTACAATGTGAAAACAAGTCAGTGAAGCTCATTGTAAGTCTGATATAAGGCTTGACCTTCACCCTTACTCTCCCATCTACAGAAGACTGCAGCTATAAAGAGAATCCAATAATCTACTAGTGCTGAGGAAAAGCACTCAATTTTTAACAGTGTCTGGTCAACTGTGCTTAAGAAGCAATAGTGCCATTAACAGAACATAAAATACCAAAACAAAACAAAACAAAAAAACTAATCCTAATACTAATCCTAACTATGATTCTTCTAAGAAAGAAAGTAGGCTGTGGCAGTTAATAATTGAGTTTTGTTTTTGTTTTTTGAGACAGGGTTTCTCTGTGTAGCCTTGGCTAATCTGGATTCACTTTGTAGACCAGGCTGGCCTCTAACTCACAGAGATCAGCCTGCCTCTGCCTCCTGAGTGCTGTGATTAAAGGTGTGCGCCACCACCCATCTGGCAATAATTGAGATTTTAACTGTATTTATGCTAAGCCAGTCTCTGACACAGCAACAAGTCATTTTTGCTATGTAGCTATAGTTTATTTTTTTAATTTACATATGTAAAGCATTTTTAAGGTGGATCATTTAAGAGGCAACAGGTAAAAGAAACCTCCTAAATTTGTTCTTATACTTTAGAATCAAAATAAAAATCATAATATTATTAAAGTTGCAAATGTTACATTTGACCTAATTAATATACATTAAGTTAACAGAGATAATACTAAGAAATCATCAAGCAAATAATGTTCTATACCGTTAGCTACAATATTATGCATATATGTAAAGGCTACTGGACTTCAACACACATACCAAAAAATGGGGGGAAGACTAATTATTTTACTATAAACATTTTAACAAAGTAAAACTTCAATAAAAACCCAATTAACCAGCATAATACAATTCTTAAAAGCCAAGGAAAAAAAAATAAGCTGCCATTAGCAAATTACTCAAAAGTAGCCTTTTAGGATAAATTGTGTGGCCAACACACATGTGCCATTTACTTCTCTAAATAACACAATGAGAGTCACTTATTATAAGATCCTTAATCATCAAATATTTACTTTTATGCATCATATAAACTTTGTTAACAATAAGGCACAGATATAATATTTATAAAATTCCAAATAATAAACATTAAAACTCAGTACTTGAGGGAAAAGATGCGTCCTATACCTCTGTGTGAGCCCAATGTACCATATGCCTTGTATACCATACTTGCTACTCTATCAGTTTACACTTTGAACTATAATGTGAACATAATTCAAGCTTCAGTAATTCCAGTAGTTCAGGCAGGGGGTTCACCAAACATACATAAAGTACTGGGTTCAAACTCAACCAACTAATCAATGTGTGTGTGCGCGCACACACACACACACACACACACACACACACACACACACACATACACACAAAAACATACGTGCACGCACGCATGCACACTCCACTATGATAGATTCTCCAGATCTAATCCAATAGAGTATATACCTATATAAAAGCAATGGAAATTTTGCAACATACCACCTAACTGCAAGTAAGTTACCTATAAATACCAAAGACTCTTATATGAAAGATCTACAGCTGAAAACTAGGGAAGGGAGGGTTAATGTTTAGCTTGGTGCAATATATAAATTGTATTTCAACTCATAAGTTATTGAAAATAAATTCCAGGAAGAAATCTACAAAAACAATTAATACTTCCTTCACCAATAGAACATATCAATTTTATAAAGGAAGTCAAGTAGATTGATGAAACCTATGTAGCCATTTTATTTTAGCAGATGGGAATTCTAGTGTCATGGATCAGTAGATAAGAACTGTATGTGAAAATGACCAGCTATCTAACTCACCCCTGAACACCTCAGGCTACAGACACCATTAACTTGAGCACAGTCTATGTGACCTAGTTTAAATAATTATATTTAAAGTATTATGTGGGAAAACTAATCACTAGTGCTATTCTGTAAGTTTGCTAAAAGTGAAAATCCCATGTTGGGTGGTATAAATGATCTATGGAAGTGTCTTTCTAGAAAATTAGCTCTTAACTAATAAGCAGTGGTTCTCTATGGATTGGGTCACAACCCCTGGAGGTCAAGCAACCCCACTGCATACCAAATATTTACATTACGATTCATAACAGTAGCAAAATTACAGTTATGAAGTAATAACAAAATAACTTTATGGCTGGGGGGGTCACCACAACATGAGAAAGTGCACTAAAGGGTCACAACAATAGGAAAGGTAGAAAGCCCCGATATAAGTAAGTCCAAGAATCATAAACAAGTATCACCCACACATAGCAAAATACAAAGGCTACTTCTTGCTGTGAATAACATTAATTAAAGCCTTTTATTGTAAACACTAGACAAAAGATGCAATCTAAAAAGACTACTTTTTCTATTTTTCTCTTTTCCAATGTCAAGCAAGTTAATTCCCACTCCACCACTTGCCCCTGAGTTATATGTCAAATAAAGAGAGGTGAACATTTTTAAAGTATAGTGATAACAATAAAAACTTATAATACCTATAGCATTCTTTAAATTATTTTTAAAACAATAAAACATTTTTGGTTTTTAACTAACTGTCCTCCAGTTGACTTGAAAATGTCTTAGACCACAAAACTACTTCCAATAGTAAATAATGTTTCATATCACTTAGCCCTATGAACTTTCAACTTCCGCTACTAAAGCACTTTGTAATATGAAAGGCCATTTCAAATATCCTTAGAGAAAAAGCAGCCTCAGAATAACTAGAAAAAGTAAAACTGAATTAGTTTCTTAAAAGAGGATTGGTAAGCAATGGAAGTTAGGTGAAAGAACTGTCCACTACTGTCAAGACGCAAGTTACTTATGCCTAAACCATACCAAGAGTTACACAGCATCCCAGATCTTGCCCTTAGAAAATTCACCCCTCACCCCCCCCCACACACACACACACACCTCCTCCTGGGTCCTCCCCACTGCATTCCACCTATAATGCACCACAATTTCTCCTGCCCCAAAACTCTTCTGTGCTGTTTCCTCTATTTAGAATGATCTTTCCCTCTTGTGTCATCACATCTCAACTCAAACATTACTTGCTCGGGCAGAGTCTGGCTTATGGACATGACTGACGCAGCTGAACAGAGGCAGCCCTCAGGAAGGACCCATAGCAGTGTTCTGCTGTCCCAGTGCTGGTGTCTTCACAGTCTGTGAGCAAGAGCCTCATCTTCACGTTACACTCCTTGTTGCAATATTTCCTTCTGTCCACCTAGAATATGTCCAACACCCTCAAATGTTGCAGATGAGCTTATCCCCAAAGTCTTTATTGGTTGCCCTAAGTTACTCAAACACTCCCTTACACAGACACCCTTTATGCCACTTATCACAGGCAATAGTTTTACAATCTGAGTGTTTAGTTATGTCTCCAAGAAGAAAATAAACTGTGAGTCCAGAATTCATGTCATCCTTAGAACTTAGCACACACAAAAAAAATGCTGGCTAGATAAATGTTGGGTTTTATAATTACCATTTCTTTTATTATTACTCTGTATCATTTTATACTAAGAGTGCTGCAGGGAAGACATAGAAAGCATACCTTGTACAAAAACATTTTTTTTTTCAAGTTTACCAGATAGTTTAGTCTTTCTATTAAGCTTAGTAGGTTAGGGGTTAAGATGTTTTTAGGTCTAGATAGATATTTTAAGTTAACAGAGATATGATAGATATTGATCTTCATTCAGAAATTTAGACCTAATAAGATAGGAAAGATGTTTACTTCAAGTTTGCCAAATACAAATAGCCAAATCACTATGAATGTAACATTTATATCATTTCTGATTGTCTCATGGTTCTTCCTGCTGTATGTAGTTTATTTCATTCATGTGTAATAATATAAATGTATGTTTTTAAAAGAAACATAATAAATTTAAAAAAAAAAGTTTCCCCAGATAATTTCAGGACCACACAACATAAGTCTAAAAATATTACAAGTTGCCTGAAAAAAAGTTGGATCTCTAATTTCACCTTACTTTTTTAAAGTCTTCCTACTTTCACTTTTAGTGTAAAGTTTTTGTGTCTAATATCTATTAAAGGAATCAACACCATGACTGCTAAATCTATTTGGGCTTGCATGCGGAAATATTGCACTAATGGGAATGTAAGATTTTAAAATGATAAACCCTAAGTTAAAGTCACAGGATGCAGAAAGCATTGACAGCGAGATAGCATGTTTAGAGTTTGGGCATTCACTATGAGGCTTAGAAGTCTAACATTAATATCTGATTGTTATAATTTGAACATTCAATGCCCACACAAGCTCATGTGTTAAAAGGTTTGGTGGCCAGCTGAAACTGTTAGAGGAAATTGAAGAAACTTTGGAGGTAGGGCCTGGTGAGAGGTAGTCCATCGCTGGGGATATGCCTCTGAAGGCCATCCTTCCTGACCCTGTCCACCTAGTAACCAGCAAGTGAGTAGCTCACTTCGCCCTGTGTTCTACAAATGACTGCCTTGCCTCAAGCCCACAGCAATGGGCCAGCTTACCAGGCTTGGAAACCTCTGAAACCATAAATAAATCCTTTCTGCTTTGTCTGTTCACAGGAATTCATCACAGTAACAAAGGAACTGATAAGAACGCCATAGTTAATATAAAATGCCAAATAGGAATGTTCAGTTTTAGGGTTTCTATCTGGGTAAGAAATGCATGGCTAATTTGCAGGTATTTTCCTCTGTACATCAAAGGGCTGTCTTGCATAGTACAAGATACACACTCTAACCCACATGGCAGAATGTTGTTCGAGTTAACTACTTATTTCAAGTGTCACCATGTATCCCAGACAGTCATGTGTTCCTGAACAAGAAGGAGTCCTCTTTCTGGTGGTGGTGGTGATGGTGGTGGTGGTGGTGGTGATGGTGGTGGTGGTGGTGGTGGTGGTGATGGTGGTGGTGGTGGTGGTGGTGGTGATGGTGGTGATGGTGGTGGTGGTATCAGGTTTTTTGATCATAAAAGGCTGAGGGAGGAATATACATGAATTAGTAGAGCATGGGGTCCCTGGGTACCAACCCACTTAACAGCAAGATCCTTTCCTTCTGTCCAACTAGAATATGTCAAAGTTTTCCAGAACACTTAACACTCTCGTACTTTTCTGAATTTGCTCAAAGTGTTTCCCTGCAGTATTTTCACTACCAAATATTCAAACAGTTTCAGAGTCAATGTCCCTTCCATCAAGAAGACTTTTATAATTAGAATAATTTCTCTTTTATATGAACTGTCTGTACAGTTTGTATTTGTCTTGTGTAATACATTACTTTCTATACTGTCACACTGTTAGGTCAGTACTGTATCTCTAGTTTACTAAGGAATAAACTCTTAGATACATTTTTTTTCTACAGTCTTGAAGTTAGTTCTTAAAATCTTGGACTTTTTAATTGCTTCAAACTAATCACAGCAGTTTTAATACATGCCAAAATATTACATTTGAATTTCTCAAGTTTTAATTTGTTGTCTAGTTACCATTTCAAGCTAATCTATTTGTTGTAAGAATTCCAAAATAAAACTACCAACTTTGGCAGCTAGAGAAATGGCTCAGTTGGTAAAGTGCTTGCCATTCAAGAATGAGGGCGAGTTTGACACCCAGCAGCTATTTAAAAAGCTTGTTACTGCAGCACGTGCTTGTAATCATAATGCTGGAAAGGCAAACAAGAGATCCCTGGGGCTTGCTTGCCGGCCAGTGAGCCAAACTCCCAAACACTAGGATCAGTAAGAGACCTTGCCTCAAAAATAAACTAGAAAGTAACTGATGTCAACCAATGGCCTCCATGTGCACACACGCGTGCACGCACACAGACACACACACACACACACACACACACACACACACACACGTGGCCTGCTTTTGGAAAAGTTAATTCTAAGAGAAGAAATTACTAAAATGTTCAGTAGGTAAAGGCTGACCTTAATTTAATCCCCAGGAAACACAGGTGTAAGGAAAGAACCAACTCCTATGGTTATTTTCTGATCTACACACACACACAGGGAATAAAACAGTGATGATTTTTTTTCTAAGATTAAAAAACTACTATAGCTGGTCGGTGGTGGTGCACACCTTTAATCCTAGCACTCAGGAGTCAGAGGCAGGTGGATCTCTCAGTTCAAGGCCAGCCTCATCTACATAGTGAGTTCCAAGACAGCCTCTCCAAGACAGGACTACACAAAGAAATCTGTCTCTTGAAAACCCAAGCCCAGAAAACAAACAAACAAAAGCTCTATATTTTTCATGCTAAAACAAAAACACTCTTAGTGGCCCACTCTAATTCACATTTTAAAAATTAGAATTACTGGGGGCTGGAGCGATGGCTAAGTGGTTAGAGCACTGGTTACTCTTGCATAGGTCTGTGGTTCAATTCACAGTACCCACGTGGTAGTTCACTACCATGGTTTGCAACTCTAATTCTGAGGAATCCAATGCCTTCTTCTTGACTTCTGTAGGCACTAGGCACACACACATAGTGCACAGACATACCTGCACGTAAAACACTTATCTACATAAAATAAAGTAAATCTTAAATTCAAAACAATGAAATTGCTATTCTAACAGTATTCAGGTAAATATACACTTATTTTTGCAAACATAAAGAAAGAACTAGAAATAAATCAGAGCACTCCAAGTGCATATTTCACTTAATGCTATTTAAAAGCTAGTCAAAGCCAGGTGTCGTGGCACACGCCTGTAACCCCAGCACTCAGGGAAACAGAGGCAGGCGGATCCTGTGAGGCCAGCCTGGTCTACAAAGCAAGCCCAGGACAGCCAAGGCTATACAGAGAAACTCTGTATCAAAGAAAAAAAGAAAGAAAAAGAAAAGCTAGTCAGTCCTTTACCAACTTTCTATTTTTCCCTAGTCAGTGTCCTGATTATTTCCTATGTAGTCTCTTTACCAAGAACAAAAAAGGATGGCTCTAAGTTTTAGTCTTTAGGGAATAAAGAAGGGTTATTTTTATGCAACTGCATATTTCTAAAACTTTTCAAACTAGACCTTTCTCTATTCTTGTATGTATCTATCTTGAGGAGGACAAAACAAAATTAAAAAGGGACAGGCACAAGGCAAGTGGCACACCCTATAATTATGGCACTTATGAGGGTGAGGCATGAGGCAGAGGTGCGGGGGAGGGGGGGGAGTCATAAGTACCAGGCTAGCACAGGTGACATATAGGTACTGTCTTAATAAAAACAAAGATTTAAAGTTTTAAATTTTAAATTAACTTAAAAAGAGAACTCCTAATTTTTAAAAAAATTTTTCAAGTCTTTAATTTTTAAAAGTCATGAAACAAGCTGGGCAGAGGTGGTACACACCTTTAATCCCAGCACTCCAGAGGCAGAGGCAGGGGGATATCCTTGAGCTCAAAGGCAGTCCCAGTCCAGTCTACAGAGTGAGTTCCAGGACAGCCATGGCTACATAGAGAAACTCAAGCAAACAAACAAAACAAGCTATAGAACAATGCATAAATTGCAAGCAATATAAATGATAAACTAACAACCAAAACATAAGTATTTGTTCAACATTGTTTTAATTGTATTTAAGCTATCCTTAAGTTTATCAATAAATATAATCCTAAAAACACAATATTCCTTACAATTAGTCTATTATAATATTATTAAAATGACTGGTAGAAAATAAATCCATATTAAATAATTTCCATATTACTTGTAGTGTCCTCAATGTCAATTTAAATGATAAGTCATTCTGGTGGCAGATGATCCGTCCATCCCATTCATTCAGGGTACTCACACTATGAAAGTGGTCATCTAATAAAAACGTTTAGATTCCAAGGTCCAAGACACGGACCATGGCAAGAAGTGCTTTCTGTTATTGGTTTCTTTCTCTCTCTTTTTTAATTCTGCATTTCTAATGTGCAACATGACTCCTCTGGCATATGAACATAGGTGAAGACATAATTTGTAGAATAATAGGCACTAATATTACATGCTGCTTCAATTCTGTCATTTTTCCAATCCATCAAATTGATTAATGCTATAATAACTCTACACAAACCTATCATCTGTGCACTAATGAAGTCAAACTCAGTTTATCCTTAGGCAACTATATTCTAAAAGCTCATAGCTGTCATTCCTTCTGCCCAGCAACACGACTTAAGACAGTGCTACAGAAAAGGAGTAAGACACAAGTGCAGTCAGTCTATCCCAAAATGAGATGATTTCACACAACTTCCTGCCATAGGCGTAAATGCAAATTCTAGCAATATAACAAAAAGTCCAAACAAGAACTTGGCAGATCTTAAACAATCAAAAGTTACTGCACAACTTCAGGAAAACAAGAAATAAATTTGTTAATTTGATAAGACACCAGACTGATGACCGCAGTGATACCAACAAATACACTAAGTTTAAAACCTATCATCTTTTAGGCAAATGTAATTAAATGGGTTTTTAAGATAATTAGACTTAAAGTATAATGGGAATGTAAGGACTGCTGTTTTAGGTATTAAAGTCAGCATTAATTCAGCTTTGAAGCTACAGAAAAAAGGCAACAACACATCCCAGCTAATAATCACAAGATGATTAAACAATGTCCCAAGGTACAGTTAAAGAGATGTTTAAAGCCTTTACAACTTCGCAAAACTGGAGTTTAAAACCACTCTTCCAGCTGGGCGTGGTGGCGCACACCTGTAATTCCAGCACTGGGAAGGCAGAGGCAGGTAGATCTCTGTGAGTTCGAGGCCAGCCTGGCCTACAGAGCAAGTCTAGGGCAGGCAAGGCTGCACAGAGATCTTGTGTGTAGGCTGAGGAGACGGTTCTGTCGTTAAAAGTACATACTGCTCTTGCAGAGGACCAAAGTTCAGATGCCAGCACCCATGTTGGAGCAGCTTACACTCACCTCTTCTAGCGTCCAAACACACCAGCACTCACATGCTTATACCCCCGTAGACACATATGATCAAAACAAAAATAAATTTTTAAAAATTCTCCCAGCACCTCAACAGTTTGAGATCTCAGTTCAGGCCAAAAAATGGCTCATATTTTTAAAAAGGAGAAATGCGGGAGTCACGTTGTTATTTTCACAAGCCTAAAACACAGGTAGGTAACATTGTGCAGCACAGAGGTAAGGCATTTTAGAACTCACTGAAAGGAAGTGAAAATACAAAGATTAAAGACTAAAGATTCAAATAAGGGCTTCCAATAAGGGTTCTGTGAGGCTTGAAATGTACACCAATTATTAGAGTGCATGCCTGGTGTGCACAAAAAACTGGGCTCAACCTCCACCATCCTATAAATCAGATTCTATAATCTCAGCACTCAGGATGTAAGACCAGCTGAATCACAAGTTCAAAGTCATCCTTGGCTCCATTGCAAGTTCAAGGCCAGCCTGGACTACATGTGACTCTGTCTCGAGAAGAAAAGAAAAAGGTTTGTGACTGAAAGTTTCTTAGAGTTACAGCCTTGATTACAAGTTATCTTAAGTCCTTGGGAATAAAAAAACCTATTGACTGGTATCACAGCCTTTGTTGCTTGTGATGTGTAAATGTGTGACTGCGTGAATACATAAACTGTATATAGCATTCATTTCAGAAAGTTAATTTTGCAGGTCTTGTCATTTTGTTTACTTAATACACATAATATACACATAAAAAGAATGTCCTGGAGACATAGATGGCACTTAAAATAAGATATTCCTTTCACCTCTTTCATTCATTTAGCTCAGAGAATATTGAGGATCTGTGCAGATTAATTCAAAAACATTTTTTACCATCTTACTCTACTTAACTCAAGTAAGTATTTGTTGATATGACTAAAAGCTTTGTAGTAAAGCATACTTCAGTAATATGTTGTAATTCTGAGCCCCCCCCCCAAATAGTATTAAAGCCATTTAAATGAACAAGCTATTAAGTGCCTAAAACATACAAGTGGTTTTATTAAGGCAAATATGAATATAAAATTGCCACTGTACTCTGGAATCTAATTTTATTGAATGGGTAGGGTGGAAGGAAAGGAAACAAGAGGGGCTAGCAACCATTTACAGCACAGTAAGTGAAAACAGGTGGGGTAGACAAAGTTTAGGTCTTGAAGTCATGTACATTCTCCCAATTCTACAATTTTACTGGCTGAGTAACCTTGACCAAGTTGCTTAACCTTGCCGTACTTCATTATTTTGCTGTAAAAGGGAAAACAATAAATGTCTTCTAAGACTGTAGAAAGAATAAAAGTAGATGAATTATATTAAGTAGTCTAGTTCCCATCACATGGGAGGCATAGCCAGGGAATCCCCGGAGCAAGCTGGATGGCCAGACGAGCCATTATTGGTGAACTTTGGTTAGACTGAGAAAAGCCCTAACTCAGCTAATAAGGTGAACTGCAACCATTGAGACAACGGAAGTCTAGTACAAACACACACACATACACACACACACACACACACACACACACACACACACGAGAGAGACAGACAGACAGACACAGAGACAGAGAGACGGACAGAGAAAGCTGATATACATAGCAGTTGCTACATTATTCAAAAAGAAAAACAAAATCCGACTGATCCAATTCATCTAATATAATTCAAATATTTGTCTACAGGCAGACCACTAAACTCAATTATCTATGGCACAAAGATAATCTAAAACAGTACATTGAAATATAAATATTTGTCTTTATCTGTAGTCCATAATTTCTAAAACACAAACACATGGCAGAATAAAGACATCTTTTAGGAGAGTATAATGATTTAATTTTAGGTATCAACTTATTTGGATCAAGGGCTGTTGAGAAAACTATTAAGGTGTTATTTGTGGGTGTGTCTGTGAAACTGTTTCCCCAAGAGACTAGTAAAGGATTACTTCCCCAGTTAGTTAAGGGACCAGAAGAAATAAAAATTTTGACATGAAGGCCAAGCCTACTGTGGGTGGTACAGACTAAGCAAGCCATTAGGAACAAGCCTGTTGGGAGCCAGTCCCACCCAAGGCTTCTCAGAGTCCCAGATAAAAGGACAAATGGAATTTCATCTCTGTGTTCTTGCCCAGGGCAAACTTGGCAAGGTCTAGTCTGGGGCAGGAATCCAGGTTTTTCCCCATCTGAGGGCCATGGTTATCAGTCCTAAGGCAGCTGTGTCTGAGCATCCTGTGTTCTCTATGCCAATATTGTTTATTTAGCTTTCTTCTGATTTCAGCTCACTTCTTCCCTGTAAACAGTATACACAATACTGCACTTATTAATAAACTTAAATAAGCCACCAGATTATGCAAGACGTCTTGTCCCAGCTTTCTTCTTCACCTTCTCATCCCCAGTTCTCCCACTCAACACCTGACCATTAGGGACCCTTGTATCTGTGGGGTCACAAGCTAACAGCATTCCTCCATGACCTCTGCATCACTCCCTGCCTCCAGGTTCCACCTTGAGTTTTTTCCTTGATTTCCGCTGATGACGGACTATAAAACATAACATGAAATGAACATTCCCCCAAGAGACGATTCCTGTTCCTCCCTCTTCCTTCTCTTACCTGCTCCCTTTCCTCCCTAAACAGAGTCCTTGCCTCCTGCCCCAGGACACTAGAACCATAACCTGTGGAATCCTGGGACCTAACATCAGTCACTTCCTGGGTTCTCTTGGGCCTTCACTCTTGAACTGAAACATCAGCTTCCCTGGTTCTCAAAACTTCAGATTTGGACTGAGCCCGCTACCAGCATCCCAAGGTCTTCAGGGTATAGACGGCCTATGTGAGACAGTCCCTCCCACATATTCATGTCTATTCCTATGCCCTACTGACTTTCCTCCTCTGTAGAATATATAAAGAATAGTTCACAATTCCAACAGAAGTAAAAAAAAGTTAGTTAACATATTATAACTATTTATCATCACTAGCCAAATCAGTGTCTTTAACTGATAAGTGATAATAGCAATAACAATGACAACATAATAACCCTCTAATAAAACATGCAAATCAGAAACATTACTTATAGTTCAAGATTTCTATAAGCTTTTGTTTGCTTGGTTTTGGTTTTTGTGGTGCTGAGAACTAAACCCAGGGCCTCAGGCATGCTAGGAAAGCATAATGCTAGACAAGTATTCTACAGGGCTATGTTCCCAGGCACAAAACATTTTACAAAGACTAATAAGCAAAGGAAGATAACAAATGGCCAAATTATTAGTCAGCAGTCAGTAATGATAGCCTCTCAATGCTAAACATAAAGTTTAGCTTTACATAAAGTTTTAGTCAATGCTTAGGTTGGCCACATAATAAAATATACATTAAAAGAAATTCTATTATATCTCAGAATGTTGTATTCAATTAAATACAAACTGAAAATCTTTTTTTTAGTACAAGTGCAGATTAGTTATAAAGAAATTTCTGTGGCTTAGAAAAGTTCTTAGTGATAAAAATATACAATTAGCACCAAAACACACAATGAAATGCATTTTATGGCTTCTATTTTGCTAACACAGTTACAGTTAATGGAAATTGTCATGACAAAATGATTGTTTTTATGAAAAGAACCTTCATTACTAAGCCATCAAATTTCATTTTTATTACTGATGTAAAAAAGTTCAAAACCATGATTCATTTATAGACTATACAAAAATAAGAGTTCAAGAATAGAGGGTCATTTACAAAGCAATAAAAAATTAAAGCACACATTTTTCTTACTGGCAAGGCGAATACTTCTCTTCCACATATAAATGAGTTTAGCTAAATTTACTGAATATTATAACTTGTCTTTAAAAAAAATGAAAAGTCTGAATTTTCAATATCTTATCTATTTGGTATCTTCAGTCTATCTAATAACTACTTCTCAAGATATTTTTTAAATGTTTGAAAAATGTTACAAAGTTTGATGATGTTTTCTTTCAATTTTCACTCAACTATGAAAAGCTTAAGCTAACATTAATAACTCAAAAAATTCACAGAGATAATGCTGACATATTTTACAGGGTATTCATCACCAAAATCTTTTAAGCTAAATCATTAAAAGTCATGTAGCTGTGAGTAGAGCTGAGCAGTAGAGTATTTACCTAACATACTCAAGGCACTGGCTCTCATTCCACACATATCATAGAGAGAAGAGAGGTTATTTAAGATTATCAAAGTATAATAGAACTTAAAATTGACATTATGCCTCAACTGCAGACTATTTCAGTAAACATGCCTTTCAAAGAATCTCAGCATCATATTAAAGTTTTCAAAGGGAGCAAAGCATTGCCTTTAAGAATCTGGTTTGCAATAAATTCATGAATACAGTAGGATCAAATAGCAGGCTATGCTCCTGTCAATCAACTATACATTGCATCTGTCTGAAGTATAACCTTATTTTGTCTGTTTGGCCTCACCACCTGCCCCTTCAATATCAACTTCATATTACTAACATAATAAGACCCATAATATAATACTGTCCATATGACTGATAATGGAAAAAAAAAAGATTATCTGAAATGTGTAGGCCAGTTCAATAACTTCTCAGTAATTCTTTGGTGCCTTCCTCAATGCTACTGGGAAATCCTCAGAACACCGAGTAAAAACAACTAAGAAAAGATTTTATTTTCAAGAGTAAAAAAATTGAACATATTGTCCTCAGCACATTTAAAATATTAATGCATTTCTCAATCATCTTTTAAAATTTTAATCATTAAATACTTTGAGTACTCAACATGACTTTTCAACAGTAGCATCACTGTCCCTTCAAAACAAAACAAAGCACACTCTTTTAGTGATACTGAGTATCAAACTCAGGCTTTACATATGAAAATGCTCTTCCCCTGGGATATATTACACTCCTACTAATATTACAAGATTCTTTTAGCCTCTATTTTCCCATTTATTTCAGCCTTTAGAACCTTTCTTGGTGTAATGAAAATATACACTGTCCTGTACTAATGTGAGGAAAAACAGAACAAAGCATACTTTATTATCAATACAAAAACATTTTAAAATATGCTTGTGTGTGTGTGTGTGTGTGTGTGTGTGTGTGTGTGTGTCTGTGTGTGATGCTGGGGATCGAACCCTGAGTCACCCACATGACAGGTAAATGTCTTACTGCTCAGCTGCATTCTCAACTAAGATATGCTTGTTTTAATCCCACTTATTTTCAAGATACTTACATTGAGGGACATAGTCATGCTCAACTAACTATAAATAAGTAAATAAATAATCCAGGAACTTCTTTACTAGGAAAGCTTGCCATTAAAAAAGCATAGGAGGTATTGAGCCCTTTGGCCCTAACCTGCTAAAAGCTCTCAGGGCAAGGCTGCAGCCAAGGACCCAGGCAAAGTACAGGCCTCTAGGCTTCTGAAGACCAGCAGCCATGGAGTACCTCCACAATGACAATGGTGACTACTCCTGTCTTCTGGGGGGCTATGTAGAGGACAGCAACCCCCACCCTGAGCAGGAGACAGCAGCTGCAGCAGGTGGTAGCCTCTGTGAGGAAGCTCCTGGTCTGCATGACAGAACCAACAGAACACCCTGGACCAGGGGGGCCAGGTGAGCCCTGACAACAACTAGGGTCCTGAAAGTGACCAGAGGGATCAGGAGCTGGACCCAGAAAAGCCAGCACTCCCTCTGGCTGAGGCTCCAAAGCATTAGCCCAGCAGGCACCAAATCCAGTTCCGCTTTTACAGTGGCAAGTGCAGGAGATGGAGGCTGTTATCCAAGAACCCTAGTACCTGCATGTGCTCACAAGGAGGGTGCTTGCCAGAGCATCAGTGAGCCTGAGAGACGGCCGGTGAGAAGAAAATCAGGCTCAGGAGCATGCCACCTGGGATCCAGGACGAGTTTTGCATGATGGACCTTGGAGGAACCCTAGAGTACCAATTGTCCAAGAGCCACATGGAGATGGGCTGTCTGCTGTCACAATTTTATCCTTCATGAGGGAAAAATCAAGTCTCTCTATATCCTTGGCATTTGTATTACAATAACAATAAAGATGAAATTTTCATTAAAAAAAAACAAAGAAAATTTAAAATACAGAGATTATTTATAATTTTTTTTTAGGAGCTGGAGAGATAGCTCGGTGGTTAAGAACACTGGCTGATCTTCCAGAGAACCTGGGTTCAATTCCCAGCACCCACATGACAGCTCTTAACTGTCTGTAACTCCAGTCCTAGGGGTTCCAACACCATCACACAAACATACATGCAGGCAAAACAGTGCCTATAAAAGAAAATTTAAAAATATTTTTAGATGATTTAATATCCAGGACCATGTTTTTATCCTTTTAAGATTCTAAGTAGAGCTTATAATAATCTAGACAACCAAAGTGTTCGTTCAAAGTCATAATTTATTATCCTGTTCATATTACTTGGGTAAGAGTAATTCAAATTCTTCTTACACTTTACAAAATTTATCCCACAAATTCAAGCACCACGGCAAAGAGAAAAATCATATATACAGCTTCAATGACTTTGGCATCCATCAACTTGACCAAACTGACTTGCCAAACTCCCTTTACACTCTCTAGTTAATATGGGCTGCCAGAAATATTACCCAGTAAGAGGCAGGGAGGCCCAGCAAGACCAACAGCTCCCATGAGGCACACAAAAGCACCTTCTCCCAGTCCTAATACTCATGTAGGCGCTGGTGTGAAGGAGTCAATTGACCTAATTGAAAGTCAGAATTATATGACTTTTTAAAAGATTATGCTGGGTAATCTGGCTCAAGAACTTCAAAGTCCTTTAAAAGAGGGACTAAGTCCTCCCTGAGATCACACACTACCAACAGCATCTGGTCCCAAAATGTTTTCTCTTCTTTCTAAAAGCCCTTGTTCCTGACTGTCCGCTTTCCAATTTGCTTGGCTAGCCATACAATAGGAACGTGAGCTGACGTGGGTATTACTGTGTAGAGAGAGCTCTACTGTCTCCAATCTTTCATTTATACTGATTGATACAATATCTTAAAAACCTCAGCACTCAAGAGGCAGAAGCAGGCCAGTCTGGTCTACATAGCAAGATCTGGGCCAACAGACAAGGTTACATAGTGAAACCCTGTCTCAAAAACAAAACAAAACAAAAAAACAAACAAAACCTAAAAACCCATCAGAATATGATTTTATATGTAAATTATGGTTCCTTTACTACAATGCAATGCTACACAACAATTCAAATATGACACCATATAATTTCATCATAGACATGAGAAGAGATCCCATTACATCATATGACAAAAGAAATGCACCCTCTGTATTATCTATGCCTGTAGTTTTAATTTGAGAGAAAGAAATGATAGATTTGCTGAGCAAAGTTTTGAATATGAGATGGGATTTTAAAGCCTTAATTTTGGCAGTAGGCTGTCAAGTAATTTTTCACTTTATTCCTTTCAGTTCTCTGTATTATCTTCATTTTCTATAATGACCATGGATCATTACTATATGTTTTTTTAAAGAATCTCATTTGACAAGGAAAAATGTCAGAGACACACACATTCAAACAGTGCTGAGTCTTAAGAAGGAAGATGAGTTGTTGGAGTGAACACTTCAAGCAGACAGCAGCACTGCTAAAGATGGACACTGCACATCGTTTACAAAGGCCAGAGGTTCAGAAAAGGGAAGGGCGAGAACTGAAGCTAGAGTGGTAGACCTGGGCTTAGTTACAGAGACATTTAACCCGCTCAGCCCTACTGACACTGGGAAACCAAGGACGGTGTTGAAACTAGAGAAGTCACAACAAATATTTTAAGAAAATTAAAAATTTAAAAGTCAACAATCCCACTAAGACTTGTAGTGTAAAGATTATTTTAGGAGGCGAAAGAGACCGGAATCCCCAAAAAATAGCTAATTTACAGACTACTAAACCAAATGAGAATTAACAAAACCTCGGGAAAAAGTTAAGAGTTGTGGAGACAGAGAAAGTCACACTAGTGAGTAAGCATGGGAAACTGTGCACAGGAGATACAGCACTAGTAAAGAGACAAAAGCGATCACTTAAACTGCAATTCAAAGAAAGCTTCTCTAGCAGTGAGCTTTCCATTACTCTAACAAAATACCTGAAACAATCAACTTATAAAGAAGAAAGGTTTACTTTTCCTTAGTTTGGGAGTTTTTGGTTTACAGTAGGACAAACTCACTGCTTTGGACCTGTGCTGAAGCATGTACATCAAAACAAAACTGTTCGCTTCATGGTGAGGACACATAGCAAAAGAGAAGAAGGTCGCATGATCACCACCTCTTAATGTTTCTACCAGTTCCCAACACCACAGAAGGGATCAAAACTTTGCATAGCATGGGTCTTTGGGGAACACTGCAGATCTATACTACAGCAGCTTACAAAAACATGTCCTTTACAAATCTGTCTCTCAGAGAAGGCGCTGCAGAATTATCACAGACAGATGCCACATGCTTCGAATGTTTCCAAGAGAAATACCAAAAAGTGTGCTAGCTCATGTCCACTGGAAGGAAGAATAACCAAATATCATGTTTGTTAAAACGTGCAGTTCTCAATTACAAAAACTTCATACTTATAAAAGGACTATATAAACACATCTCTCTGCCGTACACGTTAATCTCCTCCAAGAATGATGAAATACAACCAGAACAGAGTACTGTGGATAACTGTTAGATCTGAGTTGCATTTATAAATCACTTAAAGGTCAAGCAAGGTCAAACCGAGATTATTTTCTTTTCAGTTCTTTGACTAAGTATAATCTTTAATTTGAAATTTTATACTCATTTAAATTACAAAAGTAAAATAGGCTCACTACAGTAATTGAAATAAGCTAGAAACACAGTTCCTCCACTCTCTATCAACACTTTTTGTTTTCTTGAAACTCGTAAGGAGAATTAAATTGAATTCATCTAAAAGTTTTTCTTTATGTAACCACATATGTGTCCATACAGAATTTATTTACTAAGTTCATACAGGATATATATTATACTATAACTTTTTACTTAATATAATTCTAGCTAGCAAGCTAGCATATAGACATCTTTTAAATTTCATTATCTGTAAACACCCAAGTACACCCACTGCTTTTATAAATTCATTTTACTTTTCTTTCTTCCTTTCTTTCTTTCTTTTTTCCCTTTTTCTTTTTTTGCCCTAAAGACAGGATCTCTCTATACAACCCAGACTAGCCTAGAACTGAAAATCCTTCTGCCTCTGCCTTCTGCCTGCTACTATGCAAGTGTTTATCACCGTGTCAGAAGTAAATTTGCTTTTTGAAATGGCAAATGCGATGTTTTTAATATAGGTACATATTGTATAAAGATTAAAGCAAGCTACTTAAGATGCCCATAAACTCATTAAATTTTTTGTGATAACATTAGAAATCTATCCCTTTGGCTACTTTGAAATATACATTTGTGCTGGTTGGTTTCTGACAAGTTTTCAGAAACCTAGCTATATCATGGAAGAGGAAATCTCAACTGCAAAAAAATCTTTCCTCAAATTGGCCTGTAGGCAAGTCTGTGGGGGCATTTCCTTTATTAATGATGGCTATCTGAGGGTCCAGGTCTCTGTGGGTGGTATGTCACCCCTGGGCAGGGGGTCCTGGGTTGGGGGTATAAGAAAGATGATTGAGAAAGCTACAGGGAACAACAAGGCAGTAAGCAGTGGTCCTCCATGATCTCTGCTTGAGTTCCTGCCCTGACTTCCCTTCAGGATAGACTATCAACTGTAAGCTGAAACACACCCTCCCTTTCCAAGTTGCTTTTGGCCATGGCCTCTACCACAGCAATAGAATTCTAAGGAAGGCAACATTACTACCAACTGTGTCACCAAGAAGGAAAAGAAACCTTTACAAAAAATGTTCTCCTTGAGTCTAAAAGAAAGGCTGTGCCCTCTGATCAACATCTCTCCTTTCCACCTCTCCCCACTGCCCACCACCCCAGCCTCTGGGAATCCTTGTCTATCCTGTTTCTACAAGATTAACTTCATTCAGCATGAAAGTGAGATCACACCATATTTGTCACTCTGTTCACTTAACATAGGTCTTCTCTCTCTATCCATGTCATCATGAATTAAAGAACTACCTTCTTGTTAAAGCTGTATAGTATTCGTTTCACAGATATGCCCATCTTTTGATCCATTCATCTGCTGACAGACACCTAGTTGCTTCCATATCTTGGTTATTATGGATAGTCTAACAAAGGAGTACTCATATCTCTCTGACAACTCATTTATTTCAGGTACTGAAATGAAACTGTTGGATTGATATATGAAAATCTGATATACATCTGGGGCATTCTTATTTTTTTACTATCAGAAATAATGCTATAATGAAGATTATTCTATAGTTCTTTGAAGAATTGGTTCTCAAATTTCTATCAGATAAATGCACTAACAGATGATTTGTGGGTTAAAGTATAACATTTTAGTAATAGAGGGGGAGCCTAATTTACACCGACTAAATGTTAGGAAGTGAAGTTTCTCTATTCTCTATGCCCCTAGCAATACTAGAAATTATATCCACTTCTGCCTAACCAACTAGAAAAATGATCAGTTATTCACGGAGCACATGTTTCTACCTGTTCACTGTGTGCTTGTACTTCCTTTATGAAATACTTTAGATTCTTTAACTTTCTTTTGGAAGGTTTTCTTTTTCTAATTGAATGTTTTTCTTAGTAATACATATTAATTTATTTATGGTGGGAGTTTTATTGTTGTTGCTGTTGTTTGTCTTGCTTGAAGCATATTCTTGATATAAACATAAAGCCCAAGCTGGCTAGCCTCAGGCCTGCAGTCCTCTTGTCTCAGCCTCCCATGTGCTTGCAATTACATGTGAGAGCCCCACACCCAGCTATTCATGGTGTCTTTGAACATCAAAGGCTTTCAATATTCTTAAACAACCAACTGCCCATATTTTTCTATTATGGAGTGTATACTCTGTGTTTTGCTTACAAATCCCTATGCTACCCAATATTATTAAAATAATATCCTCTATTTTCCTTGTAATAGTCTAATTATTTTATTATAAATTAGTTATGTTGTATTTAATTCTTTAATACACCTAGAATTTATTCATGCAGTATGTTGACTTTGGAGCTGTTCCAATACTACTTACTGAATTCTCTCTCTTTAAATGCTTCCTCCCACCATAACAGATCATTCATTACAAATAGCTAAGACACAACATATAAACTTCCTGGAAAGCTGTAAACTTCACTAACTGAGGTACAATTCCGAACTTATCAAAAGTTTATTGTATAACACCCACTGTTTCCTTGTTGACAAGAAATCACACATCAGGATCTTAGCATAGAGAATATGAGCATATACTGCGAAATGATTTATAACACACCATCGGTCTAAAATCACTCATCTCACTTACACTTGGCCTGACATTTTCAACCTCAGTGGTAAAATCAGAAATAATCATTACTTGAAAGCTCAGTGTTACTCACTTGCTCAAGTCATGAGGAGTTAAAGAGCCAACTGACAGGTCCTAGGATACAGCCGGGAACAAAGCAAGGCACAATCTACGGGAAGTTTCTCCCCCTCAGTCCTATAAAATGGTATTTTAAAGGAAAAAAGAAATCTATGCTCACACAAACTCAATACAGTGAAAAGCATTTGGCAAAGTGTACAACACATTACACTTTTCATTTCCAAAATACTACTTTACCTCAAACGTACCTGTTGAAAACACTTCTGGAGTAAACACTCATTCCACTAACCTAAACCCTTCACTTTCCCTACCACAGTCACTTTCACCAATGTAAAAACCTCAATAAGAAAAAGGAAATAGTATAAGTCCATGTACAAGTCAAGTTGGAACCCTCAAGTCAAAGGTGTTGACTTTCTTTAAACTCCATGCAAATTAAGAATAGTTCAAAGAATCCTACAGATTTTGCAAATGGCTTGGAGAAGAAAGAATTTCGGTGGCCCGTCAACAACAGGGCGACAGGGTAAACGACAGTGACAGTCACCTTAAACTTGAGGACCCTCACGCCCCGAGTGGAGGCCCCACTCCCACAGAAGCCTTGGGGGGGGGGGCGGAGGGAGATGGGTCTGTGGCCACGCCCCCACCTCAATCCCAACCGGGGGCGGGGGGTTGGGGGGGGAGCCTTCGCCACACACCCAAACCGCCGGGTACAGGAACAAAGCGCCGCGGAGGGAGTGCGGACAGGACTCTGTCCCTGCAGGGTGACCTTGGCCATGTGTCCTCAGTTTCCACATCCGGAAAGTGAGGCCAAGCCTCCATGGACGCCTCCACCCGGGCTGTGTGGCTCAGCACCCCTCGACCCAGGGCTGCAGGCCAACTCCAGCCCTCTTCCCACGCGGCTCCCCGCCGCTGCCGCGCGCCTCTCCCCCCCCCCCCCCCCCCAACGCCCACCCGCCCCGTCCGCGCCCACGCGGGCTACCTGCGATCTGGGAGACGAACGCTTCCGCCACCAGAGACATGTCTGCTGCGACGCCCTGCGCGCGCGCGCACGCCTGCGCTCCGCGGCCGTCGGCGCCCTCCCGCGCGACCCTGGCGGTTCCCCCTCCCCTCTCAGCTAACGAGCCTCGCTGGGCCAACGCTCGGACCCGCCGAGCCCACCTCAGCAGCGGCGGCCAGGCTCACAAGGTTACCGCCAGGCCGGCCCAGGACTTCCGGCGTCGCTGCCAGTGCGCAGCCGGCACTTCCGGCTGCTCCGCCCCGCGCGTTCCGGGCCCGCGTGAACCTTAGAAGAGCGGCCTCTCTCTGTGTGTGGACTATCTTTAGGTACATATAGTCACACATGCATTGGCGCTTTTGAATTTAGTTGCATCTTTCTAGAAACCAACCAAGATAGAAACGAGGTTCAAGAACGGCCGAGGCCAGGAACCTACGAATTCCCTCAATTCCACTAACTGCAAGTGTTTGGGGCCCATAGACAGATAATTGGTGTCAATTATTTATTCAAATGCGCCAGCGAGAAGGAGGTTTGAACGGCTTATGAGCTGAAATGTAATTTGTCTTTCAACTTCATGCACCCAAAATGAAACTTGGAGAATTAAAAACAAACAAACAAACAAAACTTCAATTTCCTGTTTCTGAGTGTAAAGGGTACAAATAAAGGAAGGGCACCAGATCCCATGAGTCTTTCGCCTACCCTCATCTTTTTTTTTTATTTTAATTACAGGTTACAACTTAAGAAAAATCATAACTATTACAGAATTAGAAGCATGAAGTTACACTTGAATAGATTTCAGAGGTCATTTGGGGAGCCAAAGCCCCCTTTCACTGATGAGAAAATGGCTCGGAGAGGTGAGGTGTTGTGTGTGTGACAAATTGGGATTTAGTTCTCTCCTCCCGTATGGGTTCCAGGGATCCAACACTCACGTCCTCAGACTTGGCAGCCTAGCCCATGCATACACACGGAGCAATTTGTGCAGGACGCTGGTCAATGACTAGGTTCCTCTTCAGTCACTTTCCACCTTTTTTTTTTTTTTTTTAAGATAAGCTCTCTCAATAAATAAATAAATAAATAATAAAAATAAAGAATTAAAAAAGATAGGATTTCTCACTTAGAATCAGGAGCACAAGGATTAGGTTGGCCAACAACACTCAGAGCTCTCTCTCCCTGTCACTGCCCACCTGCCTCCCAAGCCTGGAGTTACCGCTTCGGCTGACTTTTGCAGAGAAGCTAGGACATCCTTCCCCCCCCCCCCCCGGAAAAAAAAAGATCTCTCAATGGCTTTACCCGTTGATCCATCACCCCAACCTGGAAAAGACTGACTTATTTTATTAACAGTACATCAAAAAGTCAGGGCTGAGCAGCTCACCCACTGGTAAAGCTCTTGCTAAGCATGCTTGAGACTGAGCTTCCTCAGTACCATGCCCTCAAAAAAAAAAAAAATCACGTAGCTTAAGAAGTGTGTGCATAGAAAAGTATGTCTCCTTTCTTTATGTCCATAGGTCTCTGGCCTTCCGTTACGACTAATTGTTCATTTACTTGAGTAGTGAATTGTTTTCTTTAAGGTGCCGTACAGGTTGCCACACACAGGGTGATTAAACAATACATGTATTTATTCTCTACTTCTGGAAGCTAGAAGCCTAAAGTGAAAGTGTTAGCAAGACTCTGCTTTCTCTCAAGGATGTAGAAATAAGCATTCTTCCTAACTCTTCTAGGATTACCTGTGCTCTGTGGCGTTCCATGACTTTATTCAGCCTCTGCTTCCATCATCACATAACATTTTCTCTGTGTGTCTTTGTCCCAAATTCCCTCTTCTGATGAAGGCATCAGTGGTTGAATTAAGGCCCACTCTATCTTTAAAATAAAATTTTAAAAAAATCACCTCTTCTAAATTTCATCTGCAAAGAACCAATTTGCAAATAAGGCCACATCCACAAATACCAAAGGCTAGGATGTAGGCATCTTCTCAAAGAGCATAAGATGGTAGAAAGTTTTGAAGACTTGGCCATAGCAATAGGTGTAGCCCTCCACAGCAAATAAGTTTGTTAAGCCAAATTTCAGCTTACTCGTTCATTTGAATAGACGCAAAGTACTTCTAAATGCATCTTTTCTCTGGCCAAAGTTCAGAATTGATGAGAGGCTTACAGAAACACAAGGAAGATAGTAGGCTGCTTGTGTTTGCCCTGAGGGAAGAAACACCAATAGTAGGGTGAGTGGAGCCCAATTTTCTCCTCCCCATATGGTTGGTATTGACCCAGAGAAATGAGCTGTTCCAGGTATCTTCCTGCCAATCAAGTTTTCCATTCTTGTCCTCTCCACAGGGAATGTTATGTATAGCTTTGAAACTCTGAAAGTCTAATGCCACGTACATCAAGTTGGGCTAGCCTCTTCTGTTTGTTGCCTTTGTCCAGCTGCAGATTCTATGGTCTGCCGATTTGGACAGATTTAGTGTTCCATCCCGTAAGTCCTATCCCAACGTACATAGACAGCAGTCCTGACAGCTAGACTATGAAACCAATAAATAAATATAAAGGGTAGAGGTGAACCCCAAAATGGAAAACAATGCTAGAGCCAGAGACTGGGGAGATACACAGGAACAACAGAGCATGAGTGAGACAAATAGAACAGTTTCCACAGAATTTTATTCAAGCCACCCCAGACACAAGGGACATGGGATACCTCTAAAGTACTGAGCTAGGACACACCTACCTTTGCGAGTGTCTCAGCCTGTCATAGACCCTAGAAGAAAATGCCTTAGACTGGGTAATTCGCTGTGGTTTGCTTTTGAGACAGCATCTTTCTGCATAGCCCTGGATGTCCTGGAACTATGCAGACCAAGCTGGCCTCAAACTCAGATGTACCCCTCTTCTATCTCCTGAGTGCTGGGGTTACAGGTGTGCACCACTACACCCGGCTAGACCAGGTGATTTATAAGCAGCAAGCCGATTTCCTGCTCATTTTACAAAGCTCTAAAATCCCAAATCAAGGCCTAGGTGGATCTAATGTGTGGTGAGAGAAACAGTTCCTCATGGGCGGTACCTCCTCCTGCCTTCAGATAGAAGAAGAGGAAGGGGGACTAATAAGTTCCCTCAAGCCTTTTTAATAAGGGTTTTAATCCCATACATGAGGAAGGAACCCTCCCAAAGGCCTCCCTCTCTTAAATACTATCATATTTCTAATTGAGTTTCAACGTTCGATTTTGAAGGGCTACCAGCATTCAGACCACAGCAGCTAGTCTTTTGGAAAAAAAAAAAAATTAAAAATGAGATCTGCTGGGGCACCATCTGTACTCAACTCTTTTTTTTTTTTTTTTTTTTTTTTTTTTTTTTTTTAATTGTAGTCATGGAAGCTGAATCCCCCACAGCATATGGATTTACTTTTTTCTCTCTGACTGACAGTTCTTTTGCTTCCCACACAGGCAAATTTAGGCTGAAAAGAATGTGTAATGTGGGAGGTCTTTATTACCAAAAATTAAATCCAATAAGATGCAGATGTCCTGACGGTGCCCACAAACAAGCTTCCTTTGTAATAAAGAGCCAACTGGAGAAAATGTACTTACGCATCTGTATTAGAACAACTGGCAGATTTAAAACTGAAGATCTGTTCAAGATCACCACAATTAAGGGAAATACAAGAAAACAAGCCACTGGAATTTTTAAGAATGAGGTTATAAAAGAAACGTGCCGAGAAATCCATATGTTACTAAAAGTATAGTCACACAGTTATTTTAAATAAATTACTAATGCAGGACATTAGCAGTCTTGTTGTTTGTCCTAATAAAATCACTTACTTGCCAAATTATTCCATCATAGGATAGTTGCATGACTCTAACCTAGACTTTATGTTACTGGAGTACATAGTAAAAAAATGTTCAGCTATTGTTATGGGTGTATGTGAACATTAAACTATTAGAGCATTTTATCTACATTTCATTTTTCTGACAGACTATTAATACTTTAATGCAAATATTTTTGAAAGATGTCTGCAAGGGAAAACTTACCCACGATTCCTTCAAAAGGATTCTATTGCTTTGATAATGAAATAGTAAATTCCAGACTTCCTAAGTTAGTCTCCTCCTCCCCTATAAACAGAGTTAACTATGGCTAGTTCATTCAATCCAAATAGGATGTTATACAGTTAGGAGACAATAAGCTGTAGATAGCTCCAAGTGACTCCAAGCAATTTTTCTCTTTCTTTCTTTTTCTTTTTCTTCAAGTTGAGGCGAGCTTGCTGTGTATTCCAGGCTGTTCTCAAACCTTCTCCTCAGGTGCTAGGACTAAAGGCATGACCACCACGCCTGGCTTTACACAGATGTTTAAAGGGTCCAGAAATGTAGGCAGTTCATCCTTATCACTTTTTTCCTTTCTCACCTTTTTGAATACCTGCGGACTATAATTATGAAGACTGTCAAGTGTATACCTTTCACCCCTACTTTGTGATTGTAACACCTTCTATTTTAGACCAACAGCCCATTACATGAGCAACAAACTTATTTGACTACTTTTTGAGAAATTGCTACATGATTGATTGTTATGAACAAAGATTTTTTTCAAATATTAACTGATTTTCAAAATAAATTAAGATGCTAAGTTTTCAGCATGTTCTTCTAAATGTCTTCTGGCTCACTTTCATAATCTGTGATTGGGAACTGTCTTTTTGTTTTACTGACTACCATTCGCTGATAGTGATGGCTACAGTCATGGGAGCTATGTCAATGAGGACTTCGGTAGTTGCAAGTTATAAAAACACAATTAAGCCTGAACGTAAGCAAGTTTAAGTTCATTATCCCATTGTGATAGGAAAGATAAAGCAATAATTCACAGAATTAATGAAGGCCTGTTGGGAGCAGAAGCTTAGGCTCCAGCAACCTGTCTCTCTCTGTGTCTCTGCCTCTCTGCCTCTCTCTGTCTCTTCCCCCACCTCCCGCACCCTCATCTCTGTTCAGTTTTCTTCTTTTTAATCTAAAAATGCACCTTCTCCATTGAGAAATGGCTGATAGCAGCACCAACTTGCCATCCTCCCAACTTGTAAGTTACCCTAGAAGAACTTCACTTGTCCTCAATGGAACGTTCTCACTCCCACTTTTAGTACTTTGTCCAAGTGAATGGATGGGGTGGCTGAGCAGGTTGTGGGGGGCGGGGAGGCCTGTTACAATAAGGGAAATGGAGAAAATATGCAGGCCAGCCAAAACAATAGAACCACTGTGCACAGTAGGAATGCGGGGAGTGCTACACTGTGGCTATTACTTGTTTTGGAACTTAGATGAGTCATTTAAGCTCTTTAATATTTTTCACTTCCATAAAGGAAGCTGTAAAATGTAATGATGTCTTAATTGCAGCCCCTAGCACAGGGGAGGGAAAGAGGAGTTCAGATGATTGTATTAACTAAAAGGAACAGAGCTAAGGATGTCTGTAATAGAACAACAGGCCTGGCTAGCAAAGATATAGCCTCCTTAAATCTATAGTTAGTATGTATAAAGTCCATACAACCTCATAGAAAACAATAAGAATGGTAGAATATTAAACAAAAACAGCAGAATAAAAAAGTATTTTATTGTGAATTTCATTATGTAAAGACATAGTTATAAAAAGTGCAATGATTTTTTTTTTTCTCTCAAAAGTCTTGTTACAGAAGGGGATAAGATTTGGGTGTTTTAACTCTTTGCTCTCTTCTAAATTTTCTATAATATTTTAATCAGACACGGCAGCACACTGTGTAATCTCAGCACTCAAGAGGCTGAGGCAGGAAAATTACAAGTCCAAAGCCATGTGGAGCTATATACTAAGACCCAGTCTCAAACATAAGGAAAAAACAACAAACAAACAAACAAACAAAAACCTTTTATATCACACAGGCTAGAATTTCTCTGAAGGTGACTTTTGTGGCAGTTTTGGTTTATAGGTAAACATGTTTTCGTTTTCTCCCAGGTGTGGGGTATATGGGCTGCTCCAGTTTGTCCTCAGCTGATAGTTGCCTCCTGAAAGGGCACATGATGTTTGTCAGCTGTGAACTACCTCATGCGGGGGTGTGCTCTTTGTCAGTAGGGACAAAAGCCAAACCCACAGAGAGGTTAGGGGCTCCATGAAAGAAGAAGGCTGCTGGTGCTTCCTCCCTTCTGTTCCTGGTTGTTGTTGATGCAGTTTGACAAGAAGTCAGAGATCTCCTGAAACAAGGTTTGGACTTGCCCCAAGGAACCCAACTACCCTGAAGAGCAGGAAGTGGCTAAGGAAAACTACGCCCTCTCCCCCCACTAACCTTCTTTCTCTCCTGTGTGATATTGGGGTGTTGGAAGGGATTGAGGTAGAGTAGAGAGAAAGAGATTTAAAGAACCCAAAATAAAAATAGATCTTAAAAATATGCCTGCAGATGACTAATATGAGAAGGACTCAGACCACTCCACTTCCAAGTCTTGCATGATGGATGCAGGTCTCATCAATCGTGTGGCCGAGGTCCCACCTTAGACCAGCTCCATGTTCTGAGGCAGAGATGCACTGAGACATTAGTCACAAGAGAAGAATATTCAGAAATAACAACACCCAAAGTGCATCCTTTCATGATTCCAAATCCTTATTTAGACTCCCCACCAATAGGGGAAAATAATGGGTGATCTAGAAGCTGACGAGCTTTGTAAACCAGTTGTAGCCACTCTTGCTTTCGGCAGTGATCTGGTGTGTATTATTACTCATAATCATCTTGTCACACTTTACCTTTTAGCTCATTAACAAAGCTGAAGGGATGGTGACGACGACTAAGGTACCCTATGACTTTAAAATCTGAAAGGACACTGGAGCCCTTGGAGTCCCTCTGAGGAAAATCCTCCATGACAGAGAAATAGGCCACCTCTGGTGTAAAGCTGCCACCTAGAAGAAAATGCCAAACAACATGGACTTCACCATTTTCCTTTGTCTCCTTTTCAAATCAAATCTATGTTAGAGCGTAGGATTCATTTATTCACTCATTCCCATTTCGGTGGTTGGCCCTCAGATTCTAGAGTTTACTAAAGGAAATAACATTTAGTGTCTGCTTCCTAGGTGCTTACAATACAGTTTAGAAAGGGGGGAATGCAAATAGGCCATTTCCATGCAGTGGATTGAATGCCAGAGAAAATGTGAGCCCATGCAAGTTAGACAGTGTTCCCTAAGAAATGGTGGAGGTTGCAATGATACAAAAGCTAACATGACTCTTGCAAGTGAAATGCCCTTGCCAAGATACCAACGCCCTTCTGAAATGTGTTTAAGAACCAAGTGCGTGGCCTTGCTGAGAATGTCTTTAGTGACCTGAAGGAGCATCAGGAACCATAGCCTTTGAGGAGAGAGAGAGTGAACAGCTTACTTGGGCACAGCCCTTGAACCTCACAATCCCTCAAAGGCACAACATGCTTGTATTCGTGATAACACTTTAGGGTTTTTTTCCTCCTTAGTACATAAAATGAAAACATCACACCCTATAACTCTTCAAAACCATCCAAAGAAATCATTTTAAGATGATCAGGGTGAAATATTTTGATGTCTTGCCAGCTTTCCTTTTAAAAAAAACTTTTTCAGAAATAAAATACGGAAACTCAAAAGGACTTACCTGCCAATCATGGCCATTGCTAGAGAGAGACCCACCTGCCAATCATGGCCATCGCTCCCATTTCCCCTCTGGAATCTTTTTAAGTGGCTGGATGTTTCTCTCTTTGCTGAGCTGTCACTCACACGAGTCCACACAAACTCTATCCAGGTCTTCTTCTTAGTTTTGTGTATATTTTAGGACAAAAAAAGAAGCTAATTTTAAGTAAAAATACCACTCTGCCTCCGCTGTGGTTTGTTTGTTTGATGCCTCTGGTGTTTTCTAAGTTGTATTCATGGTACAAGTAGCATTATGTAATACTGCAGTCAGGCTACTAGAGACCTACTTCTTCAGTCAGACAACAGGAGCAGGGCACTCATAGCCCATAGGTGCTCAGGCCAAGGCTGAAGAATTTAAAACCTCAAAGCCACATGTAGCTGTAAGTACCCAGGAGGTTTAGGCCTTAAGAGACTGAGTTTAAGACCAGCCTAGGATATATACCAAAACTCTTGCCTCAAACAAACAAAAAAGAAGTCATACACACACACACACACACACACACACACACACACACACACACGTATGTACCATGAGGAAGCCCATTTGATTATATGCCAAACAAAAAATTAATAGAATATATAAAATATATGAAAACCAAAAAAATATGAAAAAACTCAAAGGGGACCTTTATCTCTCTTAGGGAGAGATAAAACAATTCATTTTCTCTAAATAATTTCCTCATTCAGCTTTCTTCAGAGGATTTGTAACCAGACTTCCACAAAGCAAAGAAAAGAAAGCCAGTGTAGGTATCTATATTAGAGTAATTAGTTGTTAGCCCAGACCAGTGGTCAGGCCCATAATCCCAGTACTCAGGAGACTGAGGCAGTAGAAGACTGAGTTCAAGGTCAGTTTAGATTGCATAATGAGACTATTTAAGAAAAATAATAAAGCAAAACAAAAATATGGTACATGTAAATATGAAAATAGTCATGAAACTAGAATGAATAAGGAGAATATCTGAAGGAATGAATTCTCATAGGCCTGTAATCCCAGCACTCTGGCAGGCAGAGGTGGGTGGATCACTGTGAGTTCAAAGCCAGCCTGGTCTACAAAGCAAGTCCAGGACAGCCAGGACTAGACAGAGAAACCCTGCCTCAAAAAAAAAAAATAAAAACAAAAAACAAAAACAAAAACAAAAACAAACAAAAAAAAATAACAACAAAAGAATGAATTCTATTTTTCAAAGCCCTTGGGTCTTTATAGCAAAAAGAAGACCATATACTTGGTCTATATGTACTTCTTTTAATAAACTTATGCATATAATATATATTGCTTAATGTCCATTATCATGTTAATGAACATAGAAACAACAAGGCTCTTAGAAAACCTTTTGCCTACTTAAAAACAGTGAGCTAATGGGCATGGTGCCCCACGCATTTGCTCTCAGCAGTTGGAAGGCAGGCACATGCCTGTGAGTTCAAGGCTAGGCCAGCCTGCTCTACAGAAGGAGTTCCTGAACAGCCAGGGCATCATAGAGAGACCTGATCTCTAAATAAAAATACAAAGGAACAGCTTGGCAGTGGTGGCACGCCTTTAATCCCAGCACTCCAGAAGCAAAGGCAGGCAAATCTCTGAGCTTGAGGCCAGCCTGGTGTACAGAGCAAGTTCCAGGACAGCCAGGGCTACACAGAGAAACCCTGTCTTGGAATAAAAAACAAAAACAAATAAATGAAAACAAAAAGAGTAAGCATGCCAGCCTTCCCAAGTTATGTTGTATTAAGAAAATACATGAAGTGCAAATCAGATAAAAATATACCACAATGAATCAAAACTTTAATATCAAAGTTTTTGTAATAATTTTTATCTTAATTCTTGAGTACATACTTACTACTGATAACTAAAACTCTCTCCTAATTTACTAACTAGTCTTTTGAGTGTATTTAGGGGTCTAGTTGTATATATATATAAACTATATATGGGGAGGTTGCCTTGCCTGCATGTATTCTGTGTATCATGTGCATGCCTGGTGCCCCTCAGAGGCCAAAAAAAGGGCATCAGATTTCCTAAAACTGATGTTACAGACAGTTATGAGCCATCATGTGGGTGCTGGGACTGAAATGTTGGTCCTCTGTATCCAGTGCTCTTCATTGCTAAGCCACCCCTGCCCACCCCGACCCCGTGCATGTCTCTGTCTCTGTCTCTGTCTCTCTCTCTCTCTCTCTCTCTGTCTCTCTCTCTCTCTCTGTCTCTCTCTCTCTCTCTCTCTCTCTCTCTCTCTCTGTGTGTGTGTGTGTGTGTGTGTGTGAATCTGTCTCTCTCTGTCTCTCTGTCTCTCTCTCTCTCTGTCTCTCTCTCTCTCTCTGTGTGTGTGTGTGTGTGTGTGTGTGTGTGTGTGTGTGCGTGCGCGCGCACGCGTGTGCAGATTCCCTAGAGTCCAGAAGAGGGTGTCAGATCCCCTGGAGCTATAATAACAGGTTGTTGTAGTCAGCTAACTCGGGCACTGGAAAGTGAACTTGGATCCTCTACAAGAGCAGTCCTCACTCATAACTGCTGAGCCATCTCTCCAGACCCTATGCAAAGATAAGTGTTGGTTTGTCTTACAGTTTATAGTTTTAGTATCATTTTCCACGTTGGTGCTTTCTTTCCTTATCCGCTTCGGTGTTATATATTGCTCATTTAATATGCTTAAGTTCATTTCCTCCTCTTTATATTCTGCCTCTGGTTTCCCTCACATCCTGGCTGAAGTTACTTTTATTTATCAGACAGGGAGATATATGTCTCATTGTCATAGTTCTAAGAACCAGTTGCAGAAAAGAGCTATTTATAACGGCATGCATATTTGAAAACCATAATGATGCCCTTCATTCTATTTGCTAACTTTTAAGATTTATTTTTTTAAAAAACAAAACCAAACAAACCCCCAAAAGATTGATACAGAAGTACCATTGCCCCCCCCCACTCCTGCTGTGCGCTCTCCCCACCCCCACTCCATTCTACTCCCTGCCCTAGCCAGCCTCCTGTTCTGCTTTATCTTCTGTGAATATCTTCAGCACAAGTGAGTAGATAAATGTTTATTTTCTTAATATCCCTCTCCTTTTTGCCTGAGTCATTTTATCTTCTTCAATGTCTTTCTCTTCTCGTAATTTTTGTTTTTCAATGTTGTCCCGACTATTCTTGCATGTTTATTCTTCCACGTGAACTTTGTATCAACTTCTATAGCTCTGTTTTAAAAAGCCTCTCGGAATTTTTATTGGAATTGCATTAACTCTGTAAATTGATTTAAGGAGAACTGGCATCTTTATAATGTTGACTGTCTGACGGGAGACCAGAGGACGACTTTGCACTTGCTGGTCTTTGCCTCTGCCTGGCAGGATGTTTTAAGATGCTCACATCTAGGCTTTGTGTGCTTGTTTCTATGTTTACTTCCAAGCATTTAATCTTCTTTATTACCACTAAGATGGGTTTTTCCTCTAACTTTATGGATGAAAGTGGTTATTGTTCATCTATATGAACACTATTCATGTTTGACATTTTATTTTACATTTAAAATGACTAGTGACCAAATAGTACTGACTCTTAGTGACAAAAGGAGAATTAGAAATGACATCATGTCTGCCACCACAGTCTGGTACCTGTGGTACATTGTATAGGCTTGACACCGCTGAGTTTCAAATGATTCTTTCTCATAGCGTCCCAATCAATGAAACATGGTAAAAGACAGGTTTCTGTTTGAGTGAAGCGTTTACTTAATATTTATAAAAATACATTTTCTACAGAAACTCAAAATCCTAGCAACAGGACCTTGAGGGGAGTCAGAAGGGGGTGGTCTTTTGTAGATAGAGAAGCATAATGTGTCAAATTTGAGAAGCCAGCAGCAGTGCAAGAGCAAAGGGTCTAGCGCTGATTTAGAATGCAGACCTAGAGCTACAAGAGACCTGAGGGTGCCAGCGCTTGTGACAAAGTGCCTGACAAAAGCATTTTAGGGGAAGAAAAGGTTTCGTGTAGCTCACAATTCCAGCTACAGTTCGTCGTCATTTTGGGGACATCAAGGCCACAGGACTAGGCGCAGGACAAACCCTAGCCGTAGGCAGAAGCAGAGAGAACACGAATGCCTGCAGGCATGTGCTTAGCTCACTTTCTCCTGTTTCATTACGTCTAGGACCCAAACAATGGTGCCGCCCACTTTTATCCCGGGCCTTCCTGCATCGATTAACATAATCAAGACAGTCCCCTACGAGCCGATCCTACCGAGACAACCTCACTGAGGCTCTCTCCAGGTGACTCTGGACTGTGAAACATTGACAATTAAAAGTAACCAGCACACAGGGATGATTTTTCCAAATCCATATTCAGGTGATAGCCGAAATTAGAAACAAGATGTGATTCCCCAGGATGAAGGAATAGAAAAAGAAACAAATAAGAGAGATGAAACCTGAATGGTAGAGAATACCCAGGCAGGAACACGGAGTGGAAGGAAGGCAGAGCATCGGAAAAACGAAAGCCAAGAAGGAAGGACCACTCAGGGAACAAAACAGGGCTTGATAGCAAACACTTCCGTGACAGCAAAGCAAGTGAATATAGTCAGTGCCGGCACTAGTTGACGTTAGTATTTTCCTGCGTGAAGCTCTGCGCATTCTACTTCCTTGGAGGTGGTACGTAGTATTCAAATAGCATGGCTTAGGGACATGGTTCAGTGGGTAAAGGCACTTGCCTGTCACACAAGGCTGATGACCTAGAACCCATATCAAAGCTGGACTCAGTAGGCAAGCAGCAGTGATCACAGCTCACTAGGGCAGTGGGAGGGAGAGACAGGAGCCTCTCCAGAAACAAAAGGGCCAGTAGCCTGGCTCACCCAGAAAGGACCAGAACCCATCTCAAAACAAGGTGGAAAGGTGAAGACCAACACCCACAGGCTGTCCTCCAACCTGCACACATACTTGCATCTTGCATGCGCACACGTGAGCATGCACTTTCACGTATCACACACTTGCAAATACTACAAAGATTTTTTTTTTAATCAGATTTGGAAGACACTAAATTATTTTCTTTTTCTCCTCTGGTGCTGGGGATTGAACTCAGGCCTTGCACATGTTAAACCCATACTCTACCACTGAGCTACACCCTCCACTCTGAATAGATTTCTTTACTGCAGGGCTTCTCAGGGCTACTACTGTTCTTCTTTCCATTATGGCTTTCTATGCATAAGAACCGTACACAGAATTCTACACATTTCCGTGCCCTTGCACGCGTGTGTGTATGTGTGTGTGTGTGTGTGTGGTGTTATTGTTTCTTGCATTTATGTTTATACACTATATGGTGCATAGCTAGTGCCTGTGGAAGCCAAAAGGTGTCTGAACCCTTGGATCTGTAATTATAGCCCGTTGTGATCTGTCATATAGGTGCTGGGAATTGAACCTGAGCCTTCTCACCAAGTCCTGTTTCCTCTTTTTTCCCCCCAGGCATGAGGGAGAACAGGGTCTCACTGTGTAGCCCTTGCTGGCCTGGAGCTCACTGTGTACACCAGGCTGGCCTCAGACTCCCAGAGGCTCATGTGCGCTCTGAGTGCTGGGATCAAAGGCGTGGGCACTTCTTTGACCAACTGATCTAAAACTTCCTTAACCAACCCTTTCTTCCAAAAAGATTTCTTGAGATGAGACGTGTCTTGGAACACATTCCAGAAATTTTAGAAAACAGAAAACTAGTTCTCTTTAGCTTTTTCCCTGTCTTCAAAGGTTTCACAGCAGCTAAGAATGTCCTTTTGGGTTTACAGGAAACAGCCCTCGCTAACGCCGGAAGATCTCTCCAGTGCTACTCCTAACAGAGCCCAGGCTCTTTCTAACTCCAGAAATTGAGATGAGTTAGCCAGAGGTAGGCAGGAGGAAGGGAAGAAAGAGCCTGCTGGGGCAGGGGAGAGCAACAGCAGCCACTAAGCCAAAGGTCCAGAGCCGGCTGGAATCTTGACGTAGCTGGCAGTATCAGTTCCCAGTAGACTTGATCCTGGAGGTCAGAAAGATGCTGTGGTTCTCAGAAGTATCCTGTCCACCTGAGGAGGAAGGCACTTCCTGCAGGCTCCTTCCAGAGGGGCAAAAGCTTGTCTAGACAGACCCTGCAAAGGGGCAATAACCTGGCAGACACACAGGGTGGGGCAGAGCAGACCACTTTTTAAATCAAAAACAGCCCAAACTTGGGGAAAACAACTCTTTGAAAAAAACCTAAAATTACTTTTTCAAAGATGAAAAACCACTTTCCTTTATCAGCAAAGGAAAAGGTGTTTTTCTTCATAAATAACCTTAAAAGAAATTATAGTGACAATGGAAGCCAGATAGCAAAGCACTGAATGGATTTATCATAAACATGTTTCCTGAGAAATGACATTCGCTTACGCAGAAGTTGTGACGGTACAGCAAAAAATGTTTTGCATGATATTTTGTAGTAAATTAAAGAGGTGACAATTGTTTTATTATCCAAAACTGATGTAAGGCTCTTTATTTTTTAAGGCTGAAAGGCATTGCAGTCTAGAGATAAGTGGGCACATAAATATACGTAGTTGTACAAGTGCCTGTTCTGTGGAAATCCTTCCAATTTTAGGTTTGTTCAAGCTCTGGGAAATTCTAAGCAAGCCCACAGCATATTGGGAATTCCATTCCCATGGGGACTGGAGTGCAGAATTGGTCTTGTTATTCTATATGTGGTATCGGGGTGCCCATAGTTCAAAACCTAAATTGTCTTCACTGTTGTCTGTCTTCTTTTTACATGCCTAGTCTGCATTGCAGGTGGTCTGTGTATGTGTGTGTGTGTGTGTGTGTGTGTGCATGCGCGCACATGCGTGCACATGCATGTGAGTGTGAGTGTGTGTGTGAAAGTGAATGTGTGTGTGTGAGTGAGTGAATGTGTGTGTGAGTGATTATGTGTGAGTGAGTGTGTGTGTGTGAGTGTGTGTGTGTGGTGTGACTGTGTGTGTGTCTGTGAGTGTGTATGTGCCCATGCACGCGTGCACACATGCACATGTACCCATGCATGTGTATGTGAGTGTGTGTGTATGTGTGTGCATGTGAGTATGTGTGTGAGAGTGCGAGTGCGTGTGAGTGAGTGTGTGTGAGTGTGTGTGTTCCCGTGCATGCGAGGTGTGTGTGTGTGTGTGTGTGTTAGTATATATATATATATATATATATACTAATATATATATATATATATATATATATATATATATATATATATCCTGAAGACACGCCTTTTTCATTGGATCTTGACAGTTAACCAATTCTTTGTCAGGTCCTGCCTCTCACCCCCTGCCCTACTTTCTCCAGGCTCACAAAAAGACCTGGTCTCAAAACACTAAGGCGGAAAAGGACAGAGCAGGACAGCCTGTGTTCTCCTCTGCCTCCCATTCCCATCCTCGGGTGAATTTCTGCTTAAACCACAAGCATTTATCTAGCGATTACCAAGTATTGGGCACTGTAGCAGACGTTATGGAAGTGCAGTGAGTAAGGCAGACGTATGCCTCAGCTTCATGGCAGCCCTTTATCCCAAGCTGCCTCCTGTTTACACCCCCTCCCACCACCTCATTGTGCCCTCCTCTCAGGGCTCGAAACATCTGACCTGGTGACTGCTGTGTTTACCACTTGCCAAGATAGGATCCGCAAGGGAAAGGATGGTTTGGTTTAGGATTATGTTTGTTTGTTTATTGTTGTTGTTTTGGTGAATGTTGTGCATACAGGTATGTGGGGACGATGGGTGTGAAGGAAGCAGCAATCAAAGTGTTTCCTGCAACTTTTATATTTGCTTGTAGAGGACAGAGAAAGATCGACACTTAAAGTTTAGTATATTTGGGGACACTAGGAAAAGGTGTGTTGGTGGAGGGCAAAGAAAAGCAAGGACACTGTCCCAGAGCCTGTGGGGACAAAGGACCTAGACCAGCCCTAGAGATTTAGGGTCTTCATTGTACCCAGGCAATCTTTCCCATGACGGGTATGGAAACCATTTTTCAAAGTATGAGTCACTGGAAGCTTCCTTTAAAGCACTGAACTGGCTATACGATCGTACTTGGTTTTTCATTACTTCGTTCTGGTGTACACACTGCCATGTACACGGAAGGAGGTCAGAGGACGATCTGTAGGAGCTGCTTCTGTGGATGTCAGAGATCAGTCTCAAGACATCAAGTTCCACAGCAAGCACCTTTACCTGCTGAGTCGTCCTGCTGCTCCCCTGCAGCTATGCGCAAGAGCAACTACTTTCTTCCCTTAAAGTAAGAACCTTGCCAACGCAACTTGACACCCCACAGAGTTGTGCGCCACATAGACTACATAAGTATCTCCCCATTGTTCTGTGTCTGCATTGCATTCTGGGACACATCGGTAATTTCCCTAGGGCTAATAAAAGTAATTGTGAACACTTGGATAGTCCGATATACCAAAGGCTAGCTAAATATAGCAACAATAGCTACCACATTTGCTAAAATAACAGCTAAGCTGCTGTACACAATTTGGGGTTAAAGGCTCATTAAATAATAATACAGTTCTTTCCAAGCAAACTGCCCTCCTCATTATTCTAAGATGGCCACTGAGCACTCCAGCTCCTGTATTTCTGGTGGCTTCATTTATTCCATCTGTCAAGCTCTTGTCCTCGTTGTCCCTTGTTCACCCTTCGCAAGTGCTGTCTGTGAAGGGCTTCTCAAACACGCGGTCCCTTCTGGGTGTGCATCCACCTACCTCATTGATTTTAATCTATTGAGCCCATCTTCTCAGATTGGAGAGAAACCTTAAATGTTTCAGTACCTCTCCTGCCTAACACAGTGGAGCTAAATAATAGGCACCTAACAGCGCATTGTTGATCGAGACTAAAGAACACACGAGGTCACAGATGACCTAGTAGACGTGGAAACACTGGGAAAGCGGTACTCTCAACCTAAGATCTCAAAGTAAAGAGGGGCTCAAAGCATGGCTCCCAAGTGGGAATTCTCAGATATACATGTTTGATATTATATGCAAAACCTAGCTTATTCTTTTAAAAAGACATGAAAATATAAGAGGGACTATTAGGGCTAAAATGAAGGGGAGAGATAAAAGAAAGGATGAAAGCACTGAATATAATTGAACTATGTTGCATACATGTAGAAAAAATTCATAATGAAGCCCATGTTTTATGCAATTAATATATATGCTGCTAATAGAATGAAAATTAAACTATTTGCACTGGTCTGTCCTTACTACCAACTTTCACAAGGACAAAGTTGCTACAAATTACTAAATCCTCCAAAATACTTTCCAATGGAGTTATGGCTTATTTAATATTGTAAATTTACCTTGCTTTATTTTATTCTAAACACTCTATATAAAATTCAATCAATTATTATAAAATACAAGGTTTTTGGTCTGTTTGCTTGTTTGTTTTTTAGATTTTTACGACAGGGTCTCACTGTGTGGCCCTGGCTGCCTTGGAACTTGCTCTGTAGACCAAGCTAGCCTAGAGTCCACAAAGATCTGCTTGCCTCTGCCTCCCAGCGCTGGGGTTAAAGGTCTGCGAAACCACTGTCCAGCAAGCTTGCTCATTTTAGATGTACATATGTTTTCTGAATTCTTACAGGTAGTAGCTCAATTTCGAATGGAGAAATTAGTTTTCTTGCTTTCTCCCTTCCCCCATATTTTAAGCTAAGAATAAGAAAGCAATATGAATTTTACTTTCCCAACAATTTATTCAGCCTTTCTCTTGTTATATCTTCAGGGACTACATTTACATTTTGGAAAAATACTGTGATGTACAAATGTGCGTACCCTGCTCAGCCAACGTATCATAGATACTATATAACAACATCTGGGAATATTAAACTCTGCCTTTACTGGCAACCCGCTTGGCATCTTTAACTCACAGTGCAGATGTTTTATGCTGATGTGTTTTGAAAATATGTGAAGTATTCTCAAGACAATATTTTGAGGTTTCTGCAGTGGTCCACTTCAGTCTTTTGAAGTTCTCTATACAATAGGATGCATACATAGATTTTCCAAAACATGCTTCAGTGGGAACAGAAGAGAAGTTCAAGCTGGCAGCATACACAGCTTCCCCCAGTGGTCTGCACCTAATTCCTTTTCGGCACTATTGTTTTGGCAGTCTGTGAGCTTTCTGAGACCAATCTGATAAAACAGTTCCATCTACTTTGTAAAAATCTAAATCATCTTAATGGCTTGTATTTGTGAAACACTCATATTTCTAAAGTAGAGATATAAAATTTTAATTTTGTCTCTGAGTACATGGTATTTCAGCTTTGCATTTCCCAAAGGGTGCTCATCATAGCAGTTACCCCGATGTGTGCAGAAGAGGCTAATGCGGCCAACGGACAGGCAGGAGTCCTTCCTTCACACTGATGCTCAGCCTTGTCCTTTCGCTCAGTCAGTGCTCACAGAGCTGTTTCCATTTCCACTTAGGCTGCAACACTGCAGCACAACGCAGCCTTTGTTTGAAAGGAACTGCTGCAGCCATCTGTCCAGGTTTGGTGGGAAATCATGTACCCAAAAATAAGAGAGAGTGATTGAAGAAAACTCAGAAAGTTGACCTCTGAACACACACACACGCACGCACGCACGCACGCACACACGCACACACGCATGCACATGCACACATTACATATACCCACTCATACACACAGAAGAGATCTCCCTTTGACTCTCACTCCTCCTTTTCTGGTGGAGCTACCAGTACCTTGCCGCTTAGGGTGCAGTGAGCTTCATGTAAGAGGAGACGTAATGAATGGTTTCCACAGACCTCTGTTGGGGCATGCAATTGTCATTCTCTGAACTTTTTAAAAATTCTCCCTTTTATTTTGTAAAGATCATAACATACTTACATTACATTCCCCTTTCCTCCCTCCAAACTCTTCTGTGTCTACTCCTCCTTGCTGTTTTTCAAGCTTAGAGCCTCTTTTTCCTTCAGTTATTGTTACATAATGTATGTATATGTATATGCATATATATTTCTAAATACATAGACACACTTTTCTCCATCTATGTAATGTCACTTCTGTGTATGTTTTTAGAAATAGCCGTCTTATATTGGATAACGGACTGGTGTTCTCCTCCCCAGGGGGACTCTCGCCCCAGCTCTCATCTCTTCTTACTTGCCTGCGGTCCTTTGTGCAGGGCTGAGGTCTCGCGGGCTTTCTCCAGCCACTTTAGCATGTTTATTACTGTCCGTGGTCAGCTCACACTTGACTAAGTCAGTGAAACTCTATGGCTGTAACTTCTGACGTCCCCAGGAGACAGAACCTCACAGCAAACTCCCTGATTCTCTGCCTCTTGCAGCCCTTCCACTCCCTCCTCTGCAATGTTCCCCGAGCCTCAGGTGTGGGAGTGTTCTGTAGGTGCACTCACAGGCACTGGGATCCCCAACTCTGCGTTTGAATTGGTCATGGTTTTCAGTAATGGTCTCTGTTGGGAAGAGAAGTTTCCTTGATGATTGGTGAGGATTACACATATCTGGTAAGATCCTGGAAAAGGACATCTATCTGCCTGTATTCAAATGTACACTGCCTGTCCTGGTTGGATTTTTGTCAACTTGACACAACTAGAGTTATCTGGGAAAAGAAAACTCAAGTGAGAAAATGTCTCCATCAGATTGCCTGTGGAGAAGTGTGCAAGGCATTCTCTCAATTAATAACTGATGTGGGTAGTTCAGCCCACTGAGAGGCAGTGCCACCCTCGAGCAGGTGGTCCCTGTGTAGGAAAATGCAGGGTGAGCAAGCCTGGAAGAGCAAGATGGTAAGCAGTGTTGCCCTTGGCCTCTACTTTGGTTTTCTGCCTTGAGTTGCCACCCTGACTTCCCTAAATGGTGAGGTGTGAGATGCGATTTGTAAGCTAAAAAGGCCTTTCCTCCCCAAGGCCCTTTTACTCACGGTGTTTCATGACAGCCCTAGAAACCCTAACTAATACACTGCTTAAGTAACACATCTCCGAAGTCTATGCAGTGTTGCTGTTTCTGTGCCTTCTCTCTCCTCAACCCTCCTTCATCTTTTCTCATCTCAACAGATGACTTTGATTTACTAAGATGCTTGGAAGGATCACAAGAGAACTTTTCACAAGCTCTGCGTTATTTCTTCTTGTCTGACAGTATCTGTGTCAATATATATTACCCTTCTCGTGCTTAAGGACAGTTGTCATACTCCCAGTAGAGGCCCTTCCACTCAAAGATGTTGCTCTGAGTCTCTCTCCTTCTCTCTCCCTCCCTCTCTCCCTCCCTCTCTCTCTCTCTCTCTCTCTCTCTCTCTCTCTCTCTCTCTCTCTTTCTGTCCCTCTCTCCCCTTCCTTCCTCCTTTCCCCCTCCCCCTCTCCCCACACAGTGGCTAACAAACTTATTTAATTCTATCCGGATGCTTCTCTGAACATCAGGCATGTACATAGTAACTGTGCAAGCATGTACAAAACACTCATGAACATAAGAATAAAATGAATAAATCTCTTTTTCTTTTTTGAGAATCTACAATTGGAAAAAAAAAATCTGTCCACTTTAAAAAGTTACTGGAAAGAGATGCTGGTGAGATGGCTTAGTGGTTAAGAGCATTTGCTGTTCTTGCTCACGTTCCGTTCCCAGCGACCATGTGGGTGTTCACAGCTGCCCATAACTCCAGCTTCAGCAGATCCGACACCTTCCTCTGACCTCCATGGGCACTGCATGAACATGGCTCACAAGCTTTCATGCAGACAAAGCACTCATACATATAAAATAAATAAACCTAAAAAAACAGAGGTTACTCTGCTAGGTGGGGTCAGCAAGATGGGTCAGTGGGTAAAGGCACTTGCCATGAAAGCCTGACACCCTGAGTTCCATCCTTGGGACCCATGAGAGGTGGTGGAGACAACTGACTACAGGAAGTTGTTCTCTGACCTCCACGTGCTCACCATGCCATGTGCGTGAGCACATACGTCATGCATCATCGTGTTCGTCATGCATATATCCACAATAAGAAATGAGAAGTAAGTAGAATTTAAGTTACTGGGAATTTGGTAAGCCAGGGCATGCCTGTTATCCGAGGCTGAATCCAAACGGTTATGAGTTTCAAGCCAGCCTGGGCTGCACAGGGAAATCCCGTCTCCAGAACCAGTCATCAGGACACGTTTCCTCTCCCTCTGCAGGCTTTGAAAACATTTTGAGCATAGTGTTAAGACATTGAAGAACTACCCTTAAGCTGATAATGTTCTAGTTATTAGTGTAAAGCTGGCAACCATTTTGCATGGCTACTGCTAATGATATTCAAGAAGGTATTTTTTAATTAGCGTATATATTGATTGCACACAATGATGCATTTCACTATGACATTTTCACACGTGCGTGTCAAGTACTTTGCTCAGATGCACCCTCGCCATCACAGGTGTGTCCCACATTCTGAAAAAAAAAAAAAAACCATCTTTTTACTTGCTGTGTCTTTGACACAGATCATTCTGTTGCATAATAAAATTCATCCAGTGCTTTCACATTTTAGTTCCTAAGCAAAATACTTTATGTATTTTATTATTAAGGAGGCATATTAAGCTGGGCAGTGGTAGTGCATGCCTTTAATCCCAGCACTCGGGAGGCAAGGCATGTGGCTCTCTGAATTCGAGGCCATCCTGGTCTATAGACTGAGTCTAGGATAGCCACAGCTACACAGAGAAACCCTGTTTGAAAAACAAGAAGGAGGAGGAGAAAGAGGAGATGTATATTAGTACTTTTCTTGTTATTGACAAAATCCCTGACAGAATCAGTTAAGGGAAGAATGGTTTGCTTGGGTTTGGGGTTTAAGACAGGAAACAGTCCAAAGGTGTGGGAAGGCAAGAGCACAGTGTGTCTGGTCTCACTGACTCCCCACTCAGGAAGCAGTGTACACTCCATCTCCCTGCCCTCCTCCTTTTTAAATATCTTATTTTTCATGCATGAATATTTTGCCTGCATGTATGTCCATGTACTATATGCATGCCTGGTGCCCAATGGACTGGCTGTGGGTGATGGGAACTGAACCTGGGTTCTCTGAAAGAGCAACAAGTGCTCTTAACCACCGAGGCATCTCTCCAGTCCCATTTTCCCTCTTTTTATTAGGGCCAGGACCCCAGGCTATGGGATGTGCTGGCCACCTGCAGAGCCTGTCTTCCTGCCTCAGTTAAATCTTCCTGGAAGCATCTCACAGAGAACCTGGAGGTGTGTCCTAAGTAATTGCAGATCCACTCAAGTTGGGGGTGAAGTTTAACCCTCAGAAGTTATCATGTGGCATCCTGTGGGAGCTAGCCTCCTCTTGATTAAGGAGTAATGGACTCCCTCTGAGGACAGAGTTAGGCTGTAGAGCTAGTCCTCTGCTTTGCCGCTAGTCAGAGAAAAACCACTTTCTTGATTTTAGCATGTTTTCATCGATAAATTAAATTTTTAGACATTTTTATTAGCACACATTCATTGTACAAAATAATGGGTTTCATTATGAGATTTCCATACATGTATAATGTAGTTTAATCATATTCACCTCTATAAATTAAATCTAGTGCTTCTCAAACTAGCCTGCAAGATTTTATTAGCATTAGGTAAATTAATATTTTTAAATAGTTTGTAGACTATAAGATGTTAAATAAAATATTCACTATTATGTTTAGTCAAGCCAAGGGAGAATATATATGTGGGTGTATGTGTGTGTGTGTGTATATATATATATATATATATATATATATTTGAAAAGCAAAAAGTACTGTAAATTATAGCAATCCCAGAGAAACTTTTCCATCTGCCCATACCTGGCATCCCTCTATTTTCCCTTTTCTTAACTCAGTCAATGGCTACCTTGATCTCTTCAAGGTGCCTTTGTTAAAGAAAATACCACAAAAGCTTACAAACACTAGCTCCCCCAGGTTTATTCTGAACACCCCCAAAAGACAAGCTAAACAGGACCATCTGTCAGTCCACTTGGCTGTCAAAAGAAAGAAGAGAAGAAAAATTATGCAGGAAGCAAAAGAGCCAATGAGACAAATTAGGGGAAATAAAGAATTCTGGTATGGATTGAACTGACAAGCTCAAGAACAAAATGATAAAGACCTTTAATCACGTCAGAAAGTCTATAAAACTGTGTAAGTACAAGGAGTAGAAAATGTTGATAACAAAGCCTCTCCTATTTCACAAGAGACAGAATGAACTGCCATAGCTCCAGAAAGGTCAGATCTATCATACATTGTATCTGTATTGAATCTCATACTGAAAACTAATTGGAAGTTTAATGAAGAATTTACTAAGAACGAACAACCTCATAATGACTCAGATGCTCTAAATATGGAAGACTCCTGGAGTCCTGTGCTTGCCAGATGGTCCTGGCTGGATGTGCATGTTGTGAAGGAGGACAAGGAGGAGAGGGGCTGTCCCCGCGGAGGCTGTCTGCTGTGTGGGTCCTAGCAGAATCCTGAGACATCCTGCAGCCAAGGCCAGCCAAGATCAACGGAACTACTCAGCCATCACACAGCTCAGACCCAACATAAGGAGCACGCTAGTTTATGAAGTGCAAACCCAGGGAAGAGAAGGCACCAGTGAGGACAGACCTCCAGTATGTTATGCGGACATCTGCTAAGCTATCTGAAGTGGTTTGAATAAGTTTGGCGCCCATAGACTCATGTGTTTGAGTGTTTGGCCCATAGGGAGTGGCACTATTAGGAGGTGTGGCCTTGTTGGGATAGGCGGGGCCTTGTTGGAGTGTGGTGGAGTGTGGTGGGATTTGAGATCTCATATATAAGCTCAAGCTATGCCCAGCGTGATAGACTCCTGCTGGCTGCTTTCAGATCAAGATGTAGAACTCCCAGCTCTCCCAGTGGCATATCTTCCTGGACACTGCCATGCTTGCCGCTGTGGAGATAATGAGCTAAACCTCTAAAACTGTATGCCAGCCCCAGATAAATGTTCTTTAAAAGAGTTGCCTTGGTCATGGTGTCTCTTCACAACAATAAAAACACTAAGACACTATCCATCTGTATTAACATGCAGAAAAGGTGGGGATAGAGGGGTGGGCATAACGTGTCTTCTGGAGTGATGTGTACTGAGCACTGGCCTTTCCTTGAAATAGAAGCTGTGTAACCTAAGTGTTCTTGCCTACCTTGTAATTTATGGAAAACCTGGGGGAAAGAAAGCATATTAAGCATCAAAATCTGGGCTGCAAAAATCCTACAGGGCTGGAATATAGCTCAGCAGTAGAAAGACAATAACAACCATAAGAAATAAAGAAAGGGCACCAGAAAGATGGTTTGGAACTTTAGGAGCATTTGGCTGCTTTTCGAGCAGACCAGAGTTGGATTCTCAGAGCCTAGATGGCTGCTTACAATTGTCTGTAACGCCAGTTGCAAGAGATTGCTCACCCTCTTCTGGTCTCCTTGGGCACCAGGCATGTAAGTGGTGCCCAGGCTTGCAGGCAGGCAAAACACCCATAAATATAAATTTTTAAAATGTTGAAGGGAGGGAGAGAGGAAGTGCCACAGATAAATTATCTGGTCTTAAACCGATAAGGGCTAAGACAGCAAAACACAAGCTAAAGAGGAAGTCAGCAGCCACCAGAAAGAAAGGCAGAGTATCATCTCTAGAGAACTCAGCTGTTTTCGGAGAAATGCGTTTCTGAGCCAGCTTTGGGCTGACTAATGACTGTATCGTAACAATACTAAGAAAGCAGTGGTTATTTTTAAAAAGATGTGCCAATAACATCGTAGCTACTTATTTTTCAGTCTTTCTGGAAATATGTGCTGGGCGTGGTGGCTCACTCCTTTAATCCCAGCACTTGGGAGGCAGAGGCAGGTAGATCTCTGTGAGTTCGAGGCCAGCCTGGTCTACAGAGTGAGCTCCAGGGCAGCGAGACTGTGTCTCAAAAACCAAACCAAAACAACAACAGAAAAATTTAGAAATATGCAATAAGATACTTCTAGATGAAAAATATACTTGTGTTTTCTCCATAATGATTCACTTGGTAGGGAATTATTTGGGAGTATAAACAGAGCAAAATTGAACATAAATTGATAATTGTTTGAAGCTGGTTGTTAAGTATGTGGGGGATTCACTTTATTAGTCTCAGTACCTACCTTTACATATGTTTTAAGTTTTCTCCTTTAAAAAAAGTTTCAACCCAAGCCTGTAATACCAGCTGCTCTGGAGACTGAGAAAGGAAGATCACAAGTTCAAGGCTGGTCTGGGCAACTTAATAAGACCCTTCCTCAAAATAAAAACTATAAAGAGGAAGAAGAAGATGTAGCTCCGATGGTGAACATGTGCCTGGAACGCATGAAGCCCTGCATTCAATCTCCAGTGTTGATGAAAGAAGAAGGAAGGAAGGAAGGAAGGAAGGAAGGAAGGAAGAAGAGGAAGAGAGGGAAGGGAAGGACACTGAAAGAGAAGGAAATGCTAATTATTCTGAATATCATATGCAGTATATGTTGAATTATCACATTATGTCCTATAAATATATACAACTGTTAGAGATGAAGAGAAAACTTCAGTTGTGAAGGAAACTTTAGTTGTTAAAAAAAAAAAAAAAAAAGCAAAAAAACCCAAAAACAGCCTGCTCTACAGAGTGAGTTCCAAGACAGCCAGAGCTACACAGAGAAACCCTGTCTTAAAAAAAACAAAAACAAAAACAAAAGCAAACAAACAAAAAGCCTAACACAGTTGAATTTATATAGCAAAGGGCAGCATGAGTAACAAGAGACTTGCTGGGAGAGCGAAGCGAGTGTCCTCAGAACCTAAGCCTCAGGTGGGTATGCGGAGCGAGGCTTCTCTAGGGCCAGTCCACAAGATAGTGATTATAGTCAGAAAGAGCAAATCATCATTTCAAAACTGCTGACAAGTTTCACGTGTCCTCACCACAGGAAGACTTGTATTTGAAGTGATTGATATGACAATTAACTTGCTTTAACTGCTTCACATTGTGTCAGTAAACCGTCATGTTACCTCATACCTTATAAATATACAACTAGAACTTGCCAGTTCAAATTAAAATTTTCTAACGCTTTGAAACAACAAAAGGCAAGCGTGATGCATACATACCTGCTCTGTGTGCTGTGGACAGACTGGCAAACGCTTGCAGCAGACACTCTAACTTGCTTTTCTGTTGCTGTGATGAATACCAGGCCCCAAAGCAACTTTGGAAGGACTTTATTTCCGCTTACAAATTACAGCCAGGAACCCAATAGAAACCTGGAGGTGGAAACGGAAGCAGAGGCCATGAAGAAACGCTGCTTCTTGGCTTGCTTTCAGGCTCATGGTCAGCTTCTTCTGTCATGTAGCCCAAGCCCACCCGCCTAGGGATGGTTCCGCCCACAGTGGGCCCTCTGCACCAATGACCAAATGATAGTCTCTCTTCCTGGGTAACTCTAGGTTCCAGTCCAGTTGATAGCCGAGGATTATAAGCATCACAGTGCACCTTATGAGTGACCTCAGTTGTTAATTACCCAAGCTTTTAAATTATTCAAATAAAATAATATTCATGCCCCCTCCAAAGAAGAAGAAAAAGAAAGAAATGAAGTTAAGAGAAAAATAAAGTTCAAGTAGTACAGAATTTGGAGAAAGGCAAAAAGCAAAAGTTCTTGCTCTGAATACCAGAGCTCTCTCACTTTATGTATTTTTCTACCCCCCCCCCAACCCCCCCAACAGGGCATCATGTAGTCTAGGCAGACTCAGACTTACTATGTAGCTGAAGCTGGTCTTGAACTTCGGCTGCTCTTGCCTCAGCTTCTCAAGTACTAAGATCATAGGCACAGAGCTGCCACACCTGCACGTTTGTTTGTTTGTTTGTTTGTTTGTTTGTTTGTTTTGAGACAGAGTTTCTCTGTGTAGCCTTGACTGTCCTGCAACTCACTCTGTAGACCAGGCTGGACTCAAGCTCACAAGCTACCTCTGCTTCCCGAGTGCTGGGATTAAAGGCGTGTACCACCACTGACTGGCTATTTTCACATTTTTGAGTGTATGTTCAGCAATGTTTGATCACATGTGCATACACGTCAGTCATTTAAAAAGAGTATTTGAGTAAGCACAGGATGATCTGACTTTTGTTTTGTTTTATTAGAAACTATTATTGATGAGTATAAGATAGATCTTTATTTTATAGCAACTCACATTTACCAGAAGTACACAGCTTAATCACAGTCCCTTTGTCAGGATTTTTCACATCACCCTAACATTCTTGTAGGGTTTTTTATTGATCATTTGAAAATAAAGCTGAATTTTCACCCTGATATAAAAAAAGACACATTAAAATAAAAGCAAACTAATAGCTTATTCATCATTGTTTATTTAAGCCTTTCAAGTTGAAATTGCCTAAATAGATTTTCCTTTGGGGCTATTACTGCGCTGCCTCACATCCACTCAGGAATACAGAAATTCAAAGCATGAAAAGAAAAAAGCAAGATTAGTGTCTTTACTTATTCTAGTGTCATCTGCTTGAGATAGGAGTAGAAATAGTTACGCTATAGACATATGCAACAGATTTTTCAAAGTATATTAAAACTGTGACAGGTTTTTAATACCACATTTCTGTGACTTTTAACCTCCATTTTTCAAAAGTTTTAAGGTTTGTGGCAAAAACGAGGTATGTTTCTGTCTCTAAAAATTGAACCCACTAATTTTCCACACAGCAGTTTCAACATTGGCTAGCAGTTCCTTCTGTCATGATAATTCTTTTAGCATTTTCAGACCCATCTAAAGCTTGAGTCAACTACTATGTGTTTTGTTTTATTCTGACTTATTTTGGTTTGGGCTATATTGCTCAGGGTGGCCTTGAACAACTTATCATGTAGCCCTGGGTGGTCTCTGTCTTAGTTCCTGTTCTATTGCTGTGAAGAGACACCATGATCAAGGCAACTTTTTAAAATTACTTTTTATTTAGTTTTATTTTATGTGCATGGGTATGGAGCTGTCAGATCCCTTGAAACTGGAATCACAGACAGTTGTGAGCTGCTATGAACCTGGGTCCTCTGGAAGAGCAGACAGTGCTCTTAACCATTGAGCCATCTCTCCAGTTCCCAACCAAGGCGACTTTTAAGAGAGGGCATTTAACTGGATGCTGGCTTACAGCTTCAGAGCGTCAGTCCGTGGCCATTATGGCAGGGGGCATGGCAGTGTGCAGGCAGGCAGGAGGCTGAGAATTGTTTCTATTTGTCTATCTCTCTGTCTGTCTGTCTGTCTGTCTGTCTGTCTGTTTGTTGAGACAGGGTTTCTCTGTGTGTAGCCTTGGCTGTCCTGGAACTTACTCTGTAGACCAGGCTGGCCTCAAACTCACAAAGATCCACCTGCCTCTGCTTCCCTGGTGCTGGGATTAAAGGTGTACACCACCATACCCAGCAAGAGTTCTACATCCTGATCTACAAAGAGCAGGGCAGAGAGAGAGAAAGAGAGACAGACAGACAGCAGACATCAGGCCGGGCATGCGTTTTTGAAAGTTCAATGCCCACCCCTGGTAACACACCTCCTTCGACAAGTCCATTCCTCCTAATCCTTCCAAAACAGTTACACTCACTGGGGACCAAGCATTCAAACATATGAGCCTCTGGGAGCCATGCTCATCCAAGTCTCACTACAGTTTCTAACTCCCAATGATAGGATACGGGAGTATGGAAGCCTGACTTTACCATGCCCCATTCCCTCCCTCCTCCCACCCCCCCTTTCTGTCTTAGACAGGGCATCTGTAGTGTAGGTTAACCTGGAGCTCACTATATAACAAAGGATGGCCTTGAATTTCTGAGCTTCCGATCCACCAGCATCCGCCCGCATCTGCCTCTCAAGTGGTCAGATCACAGGTGTGCACCACCACACCTGATTTATTTGCTGCTAAGGCTCAAACCCAGGTCCTCGAGAATGCTAGAGAGATACTTTGCCAACTCAGCTGTTTCCTTAGCTCACCATACTATTTTTAATACAGTTTTTATTAGCATGTTTTATTTTATTTTAAGTGTGCGCTCACCATATGCATGCAAGTGCCCAGAGGCCAGAAGTTACTGAGACCCCTACGAAGTTGGAGGTGTAGGTGATTGTGAACTGCCCACCTTGGGTTCTAGGAACCAAACTTGAATCCTCTGTTAGTGGATTGCTATTGCTCCCTGTCAGCATGTGCTTAAAATGATTACTGATGTTGCAAATTTGTGAGGAGGAAAAAGTAAGAAAAGTCACATTTACTTTGATTTCATATACTGGGCTGGCTTCCTGGGAATCTGACCTGCACCGGCACACAGGGTTCAAGACAGAGCCATAGTTGGGTTGCCGTTTTGAAGGTGTAATTTTGGAAGTGTTTTGGAAGTGAAGTTTTCAGAAAGGAATGGTGCTTGTGCGTGAGCAGAAAAACACCAGTGTATCCACCAGTCCTTGCTTATATGCTATTTGTGTTCAATCTCTCTCTCTCTCTCTCTCTCTCTCTCTCTCTCTCTCCCCCCGCCCCCATCCTTCCCCCCTCTCTCCCTCCCTCCCTTCCTCTGTACCGGGGACCAGACCTAGGGCTTGGTGCATGCTAGGCAAGTGTACTACCATGGAGCCTTATCCTCAGGTCTCTTTTTACTTTTAATTTGAATTAGAGTCTTCCTAAATTGCCTAGGCTGACCTTGAACTCCTCCGGTTTCTGCCTCCTGAACAGCTAGGATTACAGACCCGCTGTGCCAGGCCCAGATGCATATAATATTTCTGGTGCTACATGCATATCCAGCAAGACAGCAGGCAAGGCTAAAAGTGTGTCCAAGGTAAGCATCTATAACTTCTGTAGGGTGAGAACAGGATGCACATGTGCCAAGAGGTGAAATAAAAGGCTGTTATTAGGTTTTATTTTCTTTTTCTCTCCAAAGTTCTTTTAAGAGCAAGTTAAATATTCATATATGTATTGCAAATATAAATTACATAATTTCAGTAATTCTGCACACAGGTTAAATATTCTATTTAACATCTAAAATTGGAGCCTCACAATGTAAAGATGAATGATAAAAAAATTATGACAACCATTTAAATTCAATTTTTTTATTTACTTAGAGAAGCTTTAAGTTTAAAAAATTAAAAACACAATGAATTTAAAAACACACACCCATAAGAAAGCACTGTAAGTCAAGTGAAAGACTGGAAGAAAAAAAAATTAACTTTATCTGTTAGTAATTGTAAGTTACTTTTCTCTACATTTAAACAGGAACCCCACGGGGCCTGATGTATGGCTCTGGTCTGTCCAGGGAGTCCTGCAGGAAGCCCCTGCCTCCCATCCTGAAGTCATTAGTTCGCCCTGGCAGCTGAGGTCTGGCTGCTGAGGGAACATCTTTATTTTGGCAAATGGGCAGAAATGGCAACAGACGTCGCAAAAGGAACGACGATGCATCCTCCGAGCTGGCGTGGTAAAATGCTTAGGCCCAGCCGCGGGGCTGCCTCTGCTTCACTGTGGCTCACAGATGTGGATTTCTCACACCGCAGAGCTGTTGTCAAGTACCGTAAATATTTTCTCTTCTCACGTCTTAGGAAAGCTCCAGACTCCCCTGTGCCGCGTGACTGAGGACTGAGGACTGACTCTCGGAGCCAGTAAAGATGACTGGCTAACCAGAAGCCGCTGTTAATTTTTGTCAGTTTTCCTGACGTTGTGTCTGATGCGCCAGCTTCGGAATTTCTGAATAAATACTTTTGGGCCACCAGTTCTGTCTATGAGAACCACTGTGACATGCACTAGAGACAGCGTGAAAGAAAGTGTCCCCACCCTTCAAGGGGGTGAAGTCAGAGAATTTTGCATGGGGCCAAATGTGATGGCTGGCTGTTCATAGGGAAAGGTCTTTGGAGGTTCTTTTCACACATACTAGAAAAGCTCTGTTTTTCATGGACATAAATCACTCCCTAATGGCAAACCAAACCTTTAACTTAAAGCAACACTGGACAAATACGTTATTGCTGCAGGAAATAGCAAAAAGGAGTTGAAACTGACTCATTTGGGAGAGCAAATGCTCCTTTGGTTAAGGAAGAAAGAAAGAAAGAAAGAAAGAAAGAAAGAAAGAAAGAAAGAAAGAAAGAAAGAAAGAAAGAAAGAAAGAAAGAAGCCGTTACTCTTGTGAATTGAATTTCAGCTTTCCTGATTTGTAATACCAAGTGTGGAGATACTATTTAGCAAAATCGGACCAAGATGAAAGTCCCCAAGTCCCAAAGCTATGATTTGGGGGAACTCCACTGACAATGATCAAAGCCTCTGCTCGTGGTGTGTCGCCTGCTGCCGGGCTCCAGAGTCCACTGTCCCTCACTCCCAGGCCCTTTGTTTTCTGCTTTCACTCACTCTTCATTCCCGGCACCGACATTAACAGCACTCGTGATGAGTGCCTGATACGAGGCTCCTGAGAGTCGTGCATTTGGTCTGATTATAAAAACGTTCCTAAAAATGATTTAAAGTGTATTTAAAGCCATTCGATGTTGGAAGACAAATTCTGAGGGACTCGTTTTCTGGAGCCGCTTGCGTGCTCTTTACTGCTAGTGAGCTCCAGTTGCTGCTGGCTCCTCAGCTCTTTCCTTCCACCTCACAGCGGGTGCTCAGGGTTTTTTAGCTGAGAGATAGCCAACCGTTAACTGACGTTTCTCAGCTTACAGTATGGCCTGGGTTTTATGTAATACAAAAATATGCATATGGTATCGCTCCTCCTTGTTGGCTGAATTGCAGTCATGACAGCTAGACCTTCAGTGGCAACTTTGAACCATCAAATGAAACACAAAAGATTAAAAAACAGAAAGATAGCAGGAGTCTAGCTCCCTGATGACTTCAATTTACTACCTGCCTCTAGATTTCTACATGAATGAAAACTGAAACTCCATCTTGGCTCTTATACTGTAGCCATCCATATCTAATTTTAACTAATAACACATTGCTTGGTCCACTGCCTAAGTGAATCCAGTCTTAATACTTCTTCCTTTTTTCTATACCCTAAAAAAATTAGGCCTGAAACAATCTCTTAGTGGTTAAGAACACTTGCTGTTCTTCGAGAGAACCTAAGTTTGGTTCCCAGCACCCACATTGGGCTGCCCACTACCACCTGTAACTTCAGCTCCAGAGGATCAGATGCCCTGGTCTGGCCTCTGAGGACACCTGTACTGTGTATAAATATTCTTACACAGGCATACACATAGTTAAGAGTAAATAAATCTCTCTTCTCTTTTTTTCACTCTTTTAATTGTTTTGTTAGATTATGTGTATTTTTGAGTACCTTCATGTATGTCTGTGCACTATGTGTGCCTGGTACCCACAGAGGTCAGAGGAGGACATGAGAATCCTTGGAACTGGAATACAGGTGCTTGGGAGCCACCATGTGAGTGCTAGCAGCCAAACCTACTGCTCTTTGCAAGAGCAGTAAGTGCTCTTAAGCATTGAGTCATCTCTCCTGCTTTACTTCTTCTAGCAAGTCCTTAAGAAAAATTATGTTTTACACAATTCCAGAAAATTAATCTTATTGATAAAAATGATTTAAACAAAACAGCAGCTGCAAATAGTAGCATAATAGCTATGAAGATCATGTGTGTGTGTTTGTGTGTGTGTGTGTATGTGTGTGTGTGTGTTTGTGTGTGTGTGTGTGTTTGTGTGTGTGTGTTTTTGTGTGTGTGTGTGTGTTTGTGTGTGTGTGTGTGTGTGTGTGTGTCTGTGTATACTAAGAAGAATTTGGCTTATTTCAACCTCTCACCACTAGATGATCTTTTTCTTTGTTTTGCAGAGCTGAGAGTTGAACCCAGGGCCCTGCATATGGAAGGCAAGTACTCTACTGCTGAGCAATATAGATTCCTGAGACAGGGGTCGTAATTATGGAGCTTGACTAGCCTTGAGCTGGTTGTGCAGCCCAATGCTTTATTTTTCTTTCTGTTGCTGTGATAAAACATCATGACCAAAAGCAACTTATAGAATACCATCTTTATTTGGGCATACAGCTACAGAAGGGTAGTGCCCATTGTGGCAGTAGGTGACAAGCATGGTGGCAAGAGAAGGGAGCTAAGACATCATATCTCAACAGTGGAGCACGAAGCAGAGAGAACAAACTGGGGGTGGCAGAAGGATTTAATCTCAAAGCCCTGTGGCCCTACTTCCTCAGAGAAGTCTACACCGCCTAGACCTCCCCAACAGTGCCACCAGCTGTCCGAGACAACGGGGCTATATTTCTTACCCAAACTACTGCACCTCTGCTAGCCTCAGACTTGGGCACCTCCTCTCTCCATTTCCTAAGTGCTGGGATGACAGACATGGGCCACCACAGCCAGCCAAGTGGGCTTACAGTCCTGTTCATCTCACCAGATACCACAGTTTAATATTTAATTAGAAAGAAACAGATCTCACCACATTAAAACTAAAGTTTTGGAAAAAATTTATCGATGTAATTATAATTCAATCATTGATATGGCTGTTTAGCTTGAGTGTGAGGGTCTCTAGGTGGAAGAGGTAATACTATTACCAAGTGGCCACCGTAGGCCCTTGCCCAGAGCTGATCCCATCGCAAAGGCCCTGAAGCAGTCAGTCAATAAAACTTATGGTCACTAAAAGATAGAAGACCAAGAAGGTTAGGATTTCACTGTGTGGCTTGAGCCAGAGTCTTCCTATGAGGTGCATGTGGGCTTTGAGCTTTTGAGGATCTCTCTACCTCAGACTCCCTAGTGCCAGGATTGTACATCTACACCAGCAAACCCAGCTTGACAAGGTTGAAAATTAGCTTGGTGTCCATATAAACCATTTCCAAATAATCTCAGGCTATATTGGTTGAGACAGCTGAGCTCTTCAGGTCCTTAAAATAGCCAGGAATGACTGGCAAGATGGCTCAGTGTTGCCTTTTTTAAAAAAATCTGTTTTATTTGGGTTCTTATATCTACCACCCTTCTCCACCCCAATCCCTTCCAACTCCCCAACACCAGGTAGGAGAGACTGAAGTTCCTCAGGGGAAAATCCAATCATCTCCTAAGGATATCTCCCACTTCCTGTCTCTTTTCTCTCCAGCACTTGACAAACGCAGCAGCAGCAGCAGCAGCAGCAACAGCAGCAGAAACCAACAGGAGGAACAGCCAGCCTCTTCTCTTGGCATGCTGGTCTTTTTTTTTTTTTTTTTTTTTTTTTTTTTAATACCCTCTCTAGAGTCCCCAGAATTAAACTGTCTTCAGCTGGCAGAATCATGATCCTGGCAGAGCACATACAAAGCAAATAGTCTGCTGCTGTGGAAGATCTGGAGCAGCCCCAGCCCCATATTCCACACCTGGGATTAAAGCAAAAACATGTTTATGTAACCTAACTGTGTTTTCTTTTCTTTTCTTTTCTTTTTAAAGATTTGTTTATTTATTATGTATACAGTGCACATCAGATCACATTATAGATGGTCATGAGCCACCATGTGGTTGCTGGGAATTGAACTCAGGACCTCTGGAAGAGTACTCTTAACCTCTGAGCCATCTCTCCAGCCCCTAACTGTGTTTTCTAAGACACCAAAATTCTCACTACAGCTCAGTGAGAAAAGGCACCTGTTTCACAAGGTGAAGTTCAATCCCTGAAACCCAGAGGAAGGAGAGAACCAACTTCCCAAGGCTGTCCTCCGTCCTGTCCATCTGGGCCACAGCATGTGTGCATCTGTGCACACACACAGATGCACAGCAAGGGCTTGGGGACCTGAGTTCAGATCCCCAGAACCCATCTAAGAAGCTGAGCATGGTGGTAGGCTTTGTAATAATTCCTGCATGGACAACAGAAGACAAGGGACCCCAAATGATCTCCCCCAAATCTCACTGGTCAGCACAAATTGGTGAGCTCCAGATTCAGTTGTAGATCTTGACCCGAAATAACAACAACAAGAATAATAATACTCTACAGACTGATGGAGGAAGATGTCACCAGGTCTGTTTATTGACAATGAACTTGGGCGTCAGTCAGAACCCCAGCAGAAAGCAAGCAGCACACTCTGGATAGAATAAGCTGAGGGGAGGCTGGCAAAGGGTGAGTGTGAGCCCACTAGCAAGGGACAGTACTACAGTCCCCTCAGACTGTTCCCACTCACCAGTAGACATGGGGTATAGAGAAGTCACTGGAATCTGAAGACACCAAGGGTGTATACCAAGGTCTGTGGCCATGGCACAGCCAACTGATGAAATCTCTGAGAGGAAAACAGGCAGCTAATTACCAGTCCTCCCCTTTGAATGTCCCTCATCGAGCCAGTGGGAAGCTAAAGGGTGAGGGGCCTTTGATGCTGGCTGTCTCCACAGGTGAGGATTCCTTCAGACAGACAGCTGCAGAATGGTGGCTGTGGATCCCAGGGGCAAGAGGGAGACTTCCAGAAGAGCTTACTCCATGCAGTCTTCATGAGTTTGTGCCTATGTGAGGACCTCTCCTCACGGGCACTAAGGTCTTCCTTGTAGAGCTAATCCTTATGCAAGCTAACACAGAAATCACAAACAAATCAAGTTACAGAACTGGGGCCTGAATTCTGGTCCCACTTGTGCTGTGTGGTGCTGGGGACAGTCAGTTCTCTGCATGTAGGCTTCTTTGCTTGTCTGTTCACCTCTGTCTCCTAAGAATAATGTGAGGATATTTGGTACTCCGTTGTACGTTAACCTTCTTTATGAAAAATTGCAATTACTTTCCTCAATAGCTTAATAACAAGGAGCTTCTCTGCTTCTCTTATTATTCATTTCTCTCTGTATTTACCTGATATTGAAATCTGCCTCGTGGGCGTTTAGTGAAGACTTCTGTGGTTTAATTTCATGTTTGTCACATCTATTGCTTTACTTCGTAAAAGCTAATCTTTTGATTTTAGGCTGAATTGCCCCCAATGAAATCTTTCATAACTTGATCACAATTTGTTGAAAAGCAAACTTGTTCACAAATATTGTTCAAAACCTCGTTGCAGTTCAATATGTGACAGCAACAATAAAACACCAGAAGCCACGCTATTAGAGGAATAACCCTAAGAACTGCAATTACGGTACTAGCAATGATGAGGATGAGAGCGGTTGCTGTGCTTTATTTAGGTCTCCAATGCTCCCCGAAGGCCCATGTGCTCAAAGCTGGTGGCCAGCATGGGGTGCTACTGGGATTTAGTGAGTCCTTTAAGGGGTGAGGCTTAGCCAAAGGAAATGAGGTCATATTCCCTGTAAGAGTGTCTCCCTCCTTCTCCTTCCCATTCCACCCTGCCCCTCCCTCTCAAGCCTGACAGTGACTTGAGTGTCTTCCCAATGACTGTAAAACATGCTCAGCTTCAGGACTTGGATGCTTACAGACCATAGTGTTCTGAAATTTGAGGACAGAGCACAGGATTCAAACCCTCTGACCCAACGCTCTCCCAAATCCAAAAGCAGGCTAGCACTGTGATGAGGCTGGACAGCGACAATGACAGTGGCTACATAGCACTAACCACGCACTTACCTCACTGAAAATACTCTTACGAATGGGCAGAAGAGCAGATCTTATCCTATGTACTCTTACCACAACAAAACGAGCTTTTAGAGTTCAGTAAGAACGACAACAAAAGTAGTGTTTCAACTATAAAAAATGGGGAGGGGATATGCTGCTTTAAGAACACCTAAATCCAATGATAAATTAAATGTTATAGGTATATATTGTCTATCTTGTTTCTCTGTATTTTCACGTTGCCAGAAAACATTTAAACTATTTTTTTATTCAAAAGATGAATTTTTAAACATTATTTATTTATTCATTTGTTTACTTATTTATTTATTTATGTGGACGTGTGTGCCTGAGTGTATGTATGTGTGCATGCAGGAGCCTGTGGAGATCAGAAGAGGCATTGGATCCCCTGAAACTGGAGTCACAGATGTTGTGAGCTGTCATGTGAGTGATAGAAACCAAATGTCAGTCTGCTGCGAGGGAGCAAGCACTCTTAATCATTGAGCCAGTGCTCTCCAGCACTTAGAGGTGAATTTTTAAAAGCTTGATGTTTTCACAAATGGAAGGATGGGAAATTCTGTATTGAAAAAATGAATTGTCTTGCATAGCAAGTAAAAGAAAGGTACAAGGAAGGAGAGGGGAAGAGAGGGAGGGGGAGAGGGAAAAGAAAAGGAAGGAGGGAAAGGGATGGAAGGAAAGAAGGAGGAAGGAAGAAGAGGGAAGTAGGGAAAATAAAAATAGCTTCTGGAGCAATGTGATCAAATTTTGCCACCCATCAACTACGGAGAGTTATTCAAAGAGTTATTACAGCAATTGGGAGATGTACCCAAGGAAGAGACCAGTGTGGGGAAATGCAAGTGGTGATAAAACAAAGAGAAGAAAGACGGGAGCCCATAAACAAAGTGGCTGGATGCATTATTTGTAATTGCAAATAAAAGAAGAAGCAACTGAAATGCCCAATAATAAAGAAGAAATTAGCTATGTTGCAGTACTTTCCCTTGAGAGAATACTGTTCAGCCAGTAAGAACCATAAGAATGGAGATTTCATAGCAAATGAAAACACTTATAGCTTAATGTTAACTGAAAAAATAAGATGCAAAAATTTATTAACCTTGTGTATATCAACAGTATACAGATGTGTGTAAGTGTGTGCAGACTGAAGTAAAGCACGCAAGAATAAAGTGGGGCCTGTGGCTAAGTGGTAGAGCTGTGAGTTTCCCGCCCTCTCTTTTCTAAGGGTCCTGCAATACCCTTTCATTGTATTGCTTATCTGAAGTTATGGAGCAAATTACCCTAAACTTTGGATGCTTCGTTGATGAGCATGTGTTTTCCTAGTCTTGTGAGTAGAATCTAGACAGACAACACTCTCTGATGCTCTCCCTAGCTTCAAACTGCTGGATCTAGGGCATGTCCCTTCCCAGGTGCATCATGGGAAGAACTGACTAGACTCTGTTCCTAAGTAGTTGTCAAGTAGGGGACTCATTTCTTCCTTCACTCTCATCCAGCAGCCTACCCGCATTCCTTGTACCTTGGCCTCTCCGTAGGACAGCTTTTTAAAAAAACAGCTAGAGCCGGGTGGTGGCCCTAGCACTCAGGGTGGCAGAGGCAGGCAGATCTCTGTGAGTTCCAGGCCAGCCTTGTCTACGGAGGGAGTTCTGGGACAGCCAGGGCTAAAAGAGAGAAACCCTGTCTCTAAAACAAAGTAAAACAAAACAAAACAACAAACAAACAAACAAAACCCAAGGCAGCTAGTTTTCATCAGAGCAAGCACATGAGAGAAAGCCAACTGGGGTAGTCTCAATGGAAGATTTCTTCCTTACCTCATCTCTGCATCAGAATAAGCCTCCCCTCCCCCTCCTTATTCTGTAGTGTAGATGCACACACTTCTAGATACAGCTCACAGTTAAGAATTCGAGGCCATCTCAACGCTACCTCCCATATTAGTCATTAAAATGGAAACCTACACAAGATTCTCTACTCAAGTCCATGGCTCACTATTCCTCGGGACCAAGATTTAGTAACTTCTCTTAGCACACATAACAGCAGAAGCCAAGCAAAAGGGTCTCAGTCTGTTAAGGAGGCTATGCTTCTAGCCACGTGAAAAAGGCCCCTATGGGTTGTTCCTGAAAGGGATGGATTAGAAGTGGACAGTACAGAAAAAGAGCAGGCTGCTACTGGTCTCCAAGACTACAGTGATGACCTCCTGTGGCACCTTCCCTTGGATACTACAGGATTTTATGGTTAAACTTTTAGAAACACTCATTTCTCCATTTACTTATTTGTTGTGTCTCTGTGTGCCTGAACACGTGTGAGAGCACACACATGCATGTGGATGGCATGGTGCAGTGCACGTGTGGAGGCCGGAGGACAATTTAGAGTGCATTCTCTCTTCTTCCATCGTGGGAACTCCGGGGAGCTAACTAAAGGGTCAGGCTTGTGCAGCTAGTGCCCTTTGCTTCCTTCCTCAGCCATCTTGTGTGCTCCCTCATGTTTGTCCATCACTAACATTGTCTTTGAATCTCTTGATTTAAATACTATGTTTATTAAAGAGTCAGATGGAAAGTGAAAAGACAACAGGAAAATCCATCTGAGCTGAGCTCCCTATGGCAGTTTGTCAGAGCTGCATAGGATCCTGCCAGAACATTTGCATAGGTTTTGCAGAATGACAACACACACCTTTCCGCTGAGGGCACTGGATAGTCCTGGCTAATCAAAGAACACACAAAGAAGGAGGAGAAGGGATAAAGGGGAAATAAAAATGACCCCTCCTTCCTTACCAAATGATCAGAAAGGAAAAAAAAAACGGATGGATTATGGAGGGATAACATCTACGCTGTCAATAAATATCACTCTGAAGGACTGCCCTCCTAAATTCGCCAGTATTGAGTTAGTACCTACATGACTCCAGGAGACGATGCCAATTAACTTTAAAAAGAGGAAACTCCAGCAGTTACCGTGGGTTTGGTTAGAATAGAATAATAATGACCTCTCCCCGCTCCCTCTTTCCCCCCCTCCTTCCCTCCCTCCCTCCTTCTTTCTCTCCGTGAGTGTGTGTGTGTGTGTGTGTGTGTGTGTGTGTTTGCATGCATATACGCATTTTCGAATGTGTCTGCACTCGAGAGGCCTGAGATTGATCACATCTTCTCAATTGCTCTGCGCTTTATTCTTTACAGCAGGGTCTCTCCCTGATAGGATGGTGTAGCTAGCCAGCTGGCTTCTGGAGTCTCACCCCCACCTTCGGAGTTGCAAACTGGCCGTGCCAGCCTACCAGGCATCTGCATGGGTTCTGAGCATCCCAGCTTCAGTCTCCATGCTTTAGCACTGAGCTGTTTCCCCAACACCTAGAATGGCAGATCTTTAAACTTTGCAGACATCTGCGTTCAAGCAATCATTTACACGTGTTTGCTATTAAAACAGGAGGTGCTCCCGCCCCAGCCCCAGCCACTGAGAATACATTTAATGCTGCTGCTGTGGCTATCTAAATCTGGGACTTCCCCCTTTAGCAAGCAAGGCTCATTTGGATACATGATTCAAAACCAATTATTCCTCTTGCTCAAACCAAATGACATATCTTGAACTGAGAGGAATTTTTTTTATTTTACTCTCACGGAAAAAAAGAAAAGTGTTTCCTTAAAAATTTTTTTTGTTGTTATTGTTTTTTTTTTTGTATTGGGAATACAGAAAGATTTTTTTTCAGCCTTATCATAGATAAAAATGTACACATATTAAATGAGACATGGTGACACAGGCTTTTAATTCCAACATTTTTAGGGGGAGAGGCAGGCAGATCTCTGTGAGTTTCAGGCAAGTCTGATCTACATAGTGAGATCCTGGACAGCCAGGAGTACGAGACAGACCCTGTCTCAAAAATAAAATAAAAGAAAGAAAGAAAGAAAGAAAGAAAGAGAAAAGTCCACATTCCAACCTTCAGAACTTGTAAATACTTATGTTACAGAGCAAAGGGAAATTCAAGTTGCAGATTGTAGTTATGACTGTCAATCAGCTGACACCCTAAAATAAGAAAGTCCTGCCTGGCAGCATGAGCTATAAACCCAACTGTAGGTGGGATAGAAAGACAAAAGTGTCAAGAATCCAAGGCCAGCCTAAGCAAATTATTGAGACTCTTGACTCAAAAAGTAAAAGATGGATAAGAACAGATGTGGCTCAGCTGTAGAGAGCTTGCCTAGCATATGCACTGGGTTCAATTCCTAGTACCACACATGTAGGGGGAAGAGGGGTACAAAGAGGATCCTGGGTTTTCTATCTTTGCAGGAGTCTGTGAAAATGGAAGCAAGACTCAGAAGACTCAGCATCCAAGTGATGTGCATACGGAAGACTCACAGTCTACTCCTGCTTTGAAGAAAAGGGGGACCTAGAGGAAGAAATGCAATACCTTTGGAAGCTGACATGAGAGAGGGGTTCTCCCAAGAGCTTCCAGGAAGGAACGCAGCTCTGGAAACATCTAGACTCCAGCCCAGCAAGACGCAACTCAGAGTTTCACCTCCAGAACTTACAGACGGACTATCTGAAACCGCTCAGTGGTTCTTGCTAAGACAGCCACAGGAAGCAAATAAAAGCCAAACAAATTGCCCATCTGACTGAGACTGGAGAAGCTTCAGGACACACTGGGCCTGGTTGCTGGGCAGGTACCTCAGAATGCTGCAAAAACACAGCCAAGGAGGCCCTTAGAGGTGAGCCTAAACACAGAGGTCCCAAATTCCTGATTGGCTTTCACACAGAGCTGTGATAGTAACTTTAACCCACTGCAGAAGTTAATTTCAGCTAGTAGAGAAATTAAAAGTTACAGGCTTGATTATTTCAATCAAAATGAATGGAAAAAAGGAAAATAAAAAATAAAAAAGGAAAATGTTTCTCTTCTACTGAGATTCAGAGCATGAAGTCTGTTCACAGCTTTCTGTAAGTCCCAGAATTCAGAAACAAGACATTTCAGCCAATGTCAAAATAACAACAATAACAACAACAACAACAATAAAATAATAACAACGAATATGTCCTTTAATGTCCACATAGGGGGTGGCTTGGTTTTGTTCTGTTTGTTTTGACAGTCTCACTACATAGCTCAGGCTGGCCTCCAAGGCCTCCAATTTACAATGTAGTCTAGATTGGCCAGGAACTCAGGATTCTCCTGCCTCAACCTCCTAAGTGCTAAGACAGTAGGCATACTCTACCGCATCTAGCAAGATCCGAACTTTGCATGCCTTGTCCTTCCTAGGATAAATGAGGTAAAAAGCCTGGCTGACTGTTCTAGAAAGATAAACAGCCAGTCCCATGATTCCAAGCAGTCGGGCTGTGTTAACAAAAGCCTGGTGTGATGAGCCACTGAGCGCACCAAGATGGACCCTCGCTTCGTCAAAAGCCTTCAAACTTCCTTGGGCTTGCTTTCCTTTCCCAGCCCATCCCCCCTCGTGGGTCCATGAAACGAAAGAGTGGCAGGTGAGCATGGACATTAAGAGGCATGGTCTCTGGGTGATGCACTCGGCTGAGCTTCCATTAACACTTAGGGGAATTGTGTGCAGCTATCAGAGGGAGAGGATCTCTCTACTGCTCTAGTTTTAATTTTTTTCAATTAACAGTTATGTTTAGTCAATTCCCAATAGAATTTGCTGGTGAGATTGTGGCTCTCTAATGCAAGCTTCTCTTCAGTTAGCCAAGCTAATGCTGATGACCTGTGTTTTAAATTCTGATGTGCTGTTAGGTACATCCAATGTCTATCTAAATGCATTTGTGGAGTAAATCTTGTCTGGAAAGGTTTGCTCAATCAACCCAGGGATTAGAAATTATATTGGCCCAAGAAAGAAGACTTGCTATATTTAGTCTGGGATCGATGCCAAAAACGCATAGCCAGACCAAAGGATGAGGTGAAAGGGCGGTAACATATTTATTCCAACAGCTTATAAAACATTAAGGTTAGCAATGGCACTACTTAGCACCTAAAAGATACAGTTCCAGGATTTCACGACTTTTTGTGTGGCTCACACTGACATTTCATTGTTAAAAAGGAAAGAAAGAAAGGAAGGAAGGAAGGAAGGAAGGAGGAAGAAAGAAGGAAGGAAGAAGGAAGGAAGGAAGAGGAAGGAAGGAAGGAAGGAAGAGGAAGGAAGGAAGAAGGAAGGAACGAAGGAAGGAAGAAGGAAGGAAGGAAGGAAGGAAGGAAGGAAGGAAGGAAGGAAGGAAGTGGCTTGGGCTAACTACAAGGTCTGTATTCTCCTTACTCCATGCCCAAAGTGCTAGAATTACAGGCACAAAGCACCATGTTGATATTTTTATTTCCATTTTGCAGTGAGGAAACCAATTTGCAAAGAGACTAATCAGAACAATTACACAAAAGTACAGCAGAGGTGGTGCAGGACCATGACCCCAGCCAGCCCCTCCCTGCCTTAGTCCCCAAGACTGTACACATAGCCTTGCCCTGGGAGTACATGGCTGCGTGGCTCATTTCGGTTGGCAAAAGTAATAGAGTGACCTTGTTTTAATAATAGAATTGTTTCAGAATCTCTCAGGAGAAGCTAGGGAGCGTCTGAGTGAGGCTCCCATTCCCTTCCCAGACGATCATTCCCCTTCTCTGCTGTCTTCTCTTCCTAAGAAAAGCACTGATTGAATTAAACATTAAAACTCCAGGAGGGAAAAAGTCTCCAGGAGGGCAGAGTGTCATTTGTCTTTGTATCTCTAGTGCCTGATACAATACCTGGCCCAGAATAGGCGCTTGTCACTGACTATCTAGAAGAAAGAAGGGATGAATAAAGCAGATAAATAATTGACTGCATGAAGGTTACTCTATTTATAATGCTTATTGGACATGCTACTCCACATTTCAATGTAAGGTACATTAAAAATTTTTTCAGCCATCTTATTTAAATATTCTAAATATTTCTTACTTCTGATGAGTTACAAAAAAAAAAAAACAAAACAAAAAAAAAACACGGGCATGGAACTATTTTTCTCTGTCACTATGAACACACACGTAGCTAGTGCCATAATTTAGTACATTTCCAAAATTGAGTTGAAACAGCCTATACTTTATGGTCTCAGGATGCTGAGGGCCCAGCTAGCATCTCTTGAAAGGATCTGTTTAAATTTAAATTTCATTAATTTAGCTAGGCATGGTGGCCAGCCTGGCCTACAAAATGAGTCCAGGATAGCCAAGGCTATACAGAGAGAAACCTTAATGGGAAAAATAATAATAATAATAATAATAATAATAACAATAATAACAATAACAATAATAATAATAATAATAATAAATTTTATTAATCTAGTGCTAGAGATTGTATCTGGAGTGTGCTTTGCATGGACTCCACAGCAGCAGCACACACTAGCCACATTCTGTTGCATTAAGATTAGGAGAATTCTAAGAACGGTGGCACCCATAAACCTCAAGTGTAAGTGCCCTTTGGACAAACCCTATGACTGTAATAAAAAATAATTTAAGACATGCATAGATAGATAGTGTTGCCATTAACAAGAATTTACCATTAAAACAGAGCTGGGCATGGTGGTTAACATCAGTAATCACACAGGAGCCAAGGGGAGGCAGGAGGAGGGCTGAGGCCAAGGCCCCGCTGGCTACTTGGGACCCTGTCTCTAAACTACAGCAGCAAACCCAAAAGCTTATCTTTTAACATGTGTTCAACTATATTAAGGCTTTAAGAATATTCAGAGTGTGCACCTGCTGCTGTTTCCCACACTGGATTGTCTTTTTAGCAAAAAACAAACATCAGAATTTGTGTTAGAATTCCATGAAAAATCTTGCTTTCAAGTGAGAAAAGAAATCCTAAAACAAAACAAATAAAAAACACAAAACAAAACAAAAAACTGTAATGAAATATAAGTTCTGCTTCAGCAAAAAAAAAAAAAAAGCATTCTAGGACATTATTTTTATCAAGGGTGGGTCCACCTTGTATGAAATACAACCACAGTTTTCTTTGTTTTATTTTTTTAAGACAGGACTTTTTTTTCATAATACCTTTGGTAAATGTATTGAAATAATGAACATGTCAATATATAAGGTCATACATGAAGTAAACTTGAATTGATTATGTGTTCTAATAGCCTGAAATCTAAATGAGGGAGGTTTTTTTTTTTTTAAATAAGAAGGTGATAGGACTACAGAGCTCTTCATATAACACAGAATGCATGAGGGGGTGGTAACGTGAATATGACTAATTGACCACCTTATTAGAGAAGCATTTATCTGGAGATGAGAAATGGTCGCACTGTTGTTTGACATTTGGATTGTCGATGGCCTGACCGGGAGAAACCTTAGTTGGACACTCCAGAGGCAAGAGCAGTTCAAGGGATCGGTTGCCTGCCAAAAGGTCACTGGTGGAATAACAGGGCTTTTATTCTTCACACCCTTCAGAAAATCATCTGACACTATGTTCATCCCAGTGAGGAAAAAAACAGCAAAACTAAACGCTGGCCAAAGTCGTCTTTTTATTAAAAATAAAACCAGTGTTCCAACCAATATGACAGGAGACGCTGAAATTTCTCCATCACAAAATCCTTAAGATATTTAGGCTTACCCTTATATTCTGCTTACCTGAACTCCATCAAAAGTAGGATCTTGGCCAGGTGCAGTGGCGCACACCTGTAATCCCAGCACTCGTGAATACAGAGGCAAGTGCATCTCTGTGAGTTCGAGGCCAGCCTGGTCTACAAAGCGAGTCCAGGACAGCCAAGGTTACACAGAGAAACTGTCTCAAAAAAACCAAAATCAAACCAACCAACTAAACAAACAAACAAAAAGTAGAATTATTATTGAGGAAACAAAGCTAAGAAGTCATCTGAGTAACTTGTTCTCTAGGTTAAAATTACTCAGTGGGTAGAATTCTCATTCATTTTTAAATTTCCATAAGAAAAAGAGACCTTAGGCAATCTTAAAAGTATATGCAATGAAGCTGGCATGTGGTAGAGCACGTGTTTAACCCCAGCACTCAGAGACGGGTGGATCTGTGTGAGTTCAAGGCCAGCTTGGTCTACATAGTGAGTTCCAGGACAGACAAGACTATGAAGAGAGACGCTGCCTCACAGAACAACAATGACAGGCTAGAAAGATGGCTCAGCAATTAAGAGCACTGGCTTTTCTTCAGTTTGACTCCTGCACCAACGTGGTGCAAAACACCCCATCTCTAACTCCAGTTCCAGGGAATCCAGTACCCTCCTCTTCTGTCTCTATGGGCATCAGGCACAAACAGAGCACACGGATATACATGCAGGCAAAACACTCATACACATAAAATAACAAACATGTGTTAAAGTAACTAAGATCCACGCATAGGCCCTCTCCTCCGCCATGGAACATAGGTTATCTGGCAGAAGGGTTGGTCCATGTTCCTAGGTTCTGAGCACCTTCGCTAATTTGAGCACTTTCTATTCCCCAAAGCTGTTCACAGTTAGAACTTCAGTTTTTAAGCTTTGCTTGGGATTTTAGTATTACATTAGCAAATAAAACAGAGCTGGTAGCAGTGCTGAGGTGTTCTGCTGAGCATGGCTGCAAGCCTCAGACTTCCTGCCCGGTACCAAAGAAAAGCCCTCATGGCACAGCCAGTGTTAGCGAGTCCACCTACTGCTCCCTATGCAAGGCAATACAAAAATCCAGACCATCTCTGAGGAACTGGCTCTGGCTTCCCCGCTACCTCCAAATGTTGGCAAAGAGAATTTCAAGTTAAAACTCAGGAGGCAGAGGCAAGCTGCTCTCTGAGTTTGGATCTCTGAGTTTGAGGCCAGCCTGGTCTACAGAGCATGTTTCAGGATTGCCAGGGCTACACAGAGAAACCCTGCCTCAAAAAACAAAAGCAGAAAAAACAAAGGAAAAAGAGAAAAACCCACAAAAACGAACGAGATTAAAACAATGCAATTTGTTCACAATCCTTACTCATTTTAAAGCTTCCATTATGCTGTTCCGCTCAGTGAGTAAAGGAGCTTGCTGCCAAACCTGATAACTGTTTTGAGACAGGGTCTCACTATATAGTCTTAGCTGCCCTGAAACTCACGAGCATGCTAGCCTTGAGCTCATGGAGATCCCCCTGCCTCTGCCTCCTGAGTGCTGGGACAAATGGTCCACCATTACTCAGCCAACCAAGCCATTTGTTGTAACCTTCTCGACCTGGAGCCAAGGTGGGGTTGTTTACCTTTCTCTGTTACCTCAGGAGCAGTTGGCTAGACCTGAACTTCAGCATTACCACTCACCTTGGCCCTCTTCTCATACTCCTGCCTTGCTCATCTTGGCCACTCTAGGGTAAAAAGGATTCCCAAGGACTGCTCCTCCAAGTCATCCTAACCCCACACACTCTTCCGAGAATTATCCGCTGGTCTGAGCCTGGATGGACTAAGATATCCATAGGCTATTTCTACAGTGAGGATCTACGTGATGAGGGTCTAAAAGGATGGCTCAGTGGCTAAGAACAGTCACCGTTCAAGCATGAGGTCCTGAGTTCGAATGTCTAGCACCCACACAAAAGCAGAACACACCCAACACAGCGGGAAGTGGGAGTGGAAACATCACTGGGGATTGGCTGCCTACCAACTAGCCCTAGGTTCAGCGAGGGCTCCGTGTCTCCAAGGGATAAAGCAATGATCAGAGAGCAGGACACCTCATGTCCCCCTTTGGCCTCTGTGTATATGAATGCACAGACAGACAGACAGACAGACAGACATGTGTGATAATACAACTGAAACATCAGGACTAGAATGAATGGCATTTAGAATCCTTTCAAATAGATGTAAAGTAGGTAATTCTGTTATGAGCTCAACTCATTTTATTCGGACACTAATCGTATCTATCACCAATGAAGGGCTGTTTTTTAGCTTCAGAAGGTACTTGTAGTGGTTCAAATGAGAATGCCCCCCCTTATAGGCTCTGATATTAAATACTTGTTCCCCAGTTAGTGGCGCTGAGTAGGTTTAGGAGGTGTGGCCTTGCTGGAGGAAATATGTCATCAGCTTTGATGGGTCAAACGTCCTGTGTCCTTCATTCCCAATGAGCTTCTGTTTCTACCTTGTGGCTCAAGATGTGAGCCCACCGCTCTCTCCTCCTACTGACGTGGCCCCACCATGATGGTGCTGGGCTCTTACTCCTCTGGATCCATAAGCCCAAACAAACTCTTTATGCTGCAAGTCGCCTTGGTCATAGGGTTTTATCACAGCAACAGAAAAGCAGCTGGGGAGATGGCTCAGCGGCTAAGAGCACTGGTGTTCTCCCAGAGACCCTGGGTTCCATTCCCAGCACCGACATGGTGGCTCGCAGCCATCCATAACTCCAGTTTCAGGGGGACTAATGCCTTCTTCTTCTCCTTCTCCTTCTCCTTCTCCTTCTCCTTCTCCTTCTCCTTCTCCTTCTCCTTCTCCTTCTCCTTCTCCTTCTTCTTCTTCTTCTTCTTCTTCTTCTTCTTCTTCTTCTTCACTCCTCGGTCATCAGACATGCACATGGACACACTCACGGGCAGGCAGGCAACACACCCAGACACGTGAACTAAACATAAATTGTAAAAGATGTCTGTGAGAACCTGAGAGGAACAAGCCTCCTCTGCAAACAAGGATGAACAGCTTTCCGACCACTGTGCAATAGTGAAAGCTTCCCAGAACTCATTGTTATGAACACTCACGGTGTCCAACTCACAGTCATAATTCTGGAGTCATCTTTTAACTGTAGAAAAATTCCACTAGAAGAATCTAATAATCCCCTGGGTCATCTGCACCACTGAGCACATACCCTGTATTCTAAATATAATCTTCTGCATTCTTCCTTAGAGGAATACTAGTGACATGTGTGGACCATATGGTACAGGCTACTATCTCCCCAATCAGCAAGGAATTTCCTGAGATTCTTCATAGGAACCCCCAAGGAACCAGAAATGCACAGCAAGAGAATTCAGCTTGAATTAAGGAACCCTCTTAGATCGAACTAAATATAGTTCTAGCTGTAATGACATCAGGATCTCTTAGAAAATTCCAGAAACAGTAAACAATACTGACCTTGTATAGCTTATCTATTCTTAATGATTTTTTGAATTGTATGGAAATCACTCCATTAAAATATTTTGTCACACAAGAATCACAGATAAATTTTTTGTTTAAGTTAGAACAAAAAAAAAAAAAAAAAAAAAAAGCATGCATGCACTCTTAGAGATAAGTGGAAAATGTATCCAATTAACTCATGGCTTGAGGCCCTCCTCCAGTGTCATCTACATGCTAAGCATTCACAGCCTACAAAGGAGGGGAGATATAGAAATTGCCGGTCATGGGTATCACAATCATACCAGGAGTGTGTTGGTCACAGCAATCCCCAAGAATTCTGAGACATGTGTTCTGGGCTATGGTCTCCACAGCCTTTAGAATAAAAAAAAAAAAAATGTTCTGGCCCAGGGTATCTCTCATATGTCTCTCTCTCTCTCTCTCTCTCTCTCTCTCTCTCTCTCTCTCTCTCTCTCTATATATATATATATATATATATATATATATATATATATATATATATATATATATATATATTCTGTAACTCCAGTAAATATGTTCATTGCAATTAAGTAAGATTTTGCAGCCCATTACCCTGTAATGGATGTAGCCTTTGGGTGATTTTGAAAACTAAAATTAAAAGAAAAATGAGCAAGTAAGTATGTTGATTAATTTATCTAGGAGGATCTTACACTATCTTTTAAACAGATGAGTGAACATTTTTAAGCAAAACAACATGAAAATAAATACGTGGCATATTTGTAATGATAACCTGTTTTTTCAGAAGAACCACCGCTGAGTTAATATTGCCTAAGCTATTCTAAAGCTGCAGACAGGGAGGCGCCACACACAACTTGCTTGTGCACACAGCAAGTTACTTGGGCAGTGGCATCGGCTCTTCGCCTGCCTCCCCCAACCGCCATATAACAGGAACTACTAGGAAAGCCTTCCAGAGTTTACCTCCACTACAGATCATGTCATCTGCATTGTTTAAAGCCAGTTTGTTTCTGAGCTCCTGATTCTGTCTCTCAAGCGCTTTATTCAGGGAGACAGGGATGAAACTCACTTTCAGGTGATTTCACTTCTCAGGTAACCCTCCAATTGTGGAGAAATACACAACAGGTGAGCCAAGATCCCCTGCTTACACACACACACACACACACACACACACAGAGAGAGAGAGAGAGAGAGAGAGAGAGAGAGAGAGAGAGAGAGAGAGAGAGAGATCATACCTTGGCCACAACACAGAAACAGAAAAAAGAAGTTTAACTTTAATTACCCAGAAGTCTGTGGTTAGAAAACCCGGAAATACTTATGCATATGTCTAATGTGGGATCTCTTGAGCGGGAGGGGGAAGACAGGGTTTCTCTGTGTGGTCCTGGCTATACTGGAACTCACTCTGTAGACCAGGCTGGCCTCGAACTCATGGAGATCTACCTCCTTCTGCCTTGTGAATGCTGGGATTAAAGGTGTGTGACACAATGCTCAGTCGATGTGGTGTCAAGAACTTGTGAATAATTTGTGGCAGAGATGAGGTACAGCATATTGATTTCTGTTTTGAAAGCTTCCTGCTAACTGAAATAAGCCAGGTTTTTTAAAAAACACTAAACATTACACCATTGCACTTCTGTGAGGCCTAGGACAGACATCAGAGTCACAGAGAGTGCACATAGAATGGTGACTGAGAGGCTGAGAGGAGGGAAGAGAGAGTTCTTGCTTAGTAGTTCCAGAATGTCAGTTTTGGGCAGTGGTGACTTTCATGCTTAAAATGGATAAAGTAACAGTTTGTGTTCAATCCGTTGCTCTGTGTTTAAAACAGTTTACTTTTTCAATTAGTTCAATTTCTTATGTGTTTACCTTGCCTCCTCTCTGCCTCGGTCTCTAACCCATCCCGCTTTCCCCCACAGAGTCTGCTTTGCTTTCTGTCCTGGTTGCCCCTCATCAGAGCTATTGAAATTAATCCCTAACAGCCAGAGTGATGTCTGCACCTTCCTCTCTAATCTGGTTAGTGCAGCTGTTTTCTGTAAGTTCTCAGTGTCTCACTTTTGCCCTGTGAAGGTGCTTACAGCCTACTGAGGCAGCCCGATCTCTCATTCAGAAGGAACCTTGTATATTTAAGGGTGAACACATACCTGCGTGCACTTTAATCCACTTCTTTTGACTGGATAGTTCTTAGCACTAACTCAATCCACTACCGATGGGAGGATGGGGAAAGGCATGTGGGAAGCAGTGAAACAAAGGACCCCAGAAAAAGAAGAGCAAGAGATGACTTTCTTATCTCATCCCTTAACCCAAGCACAGAACAAAGCACATACTAGCAGGACCAGAGTGGGACACGTGGACAGTACTTCAAAACAAAAACCTAACTAGGCATGGTGGCGCATGGCAATAATCCCAGCACCGGGGCCAGAGGCAGAGTTTGAGGCCAGCCTGTTCTACAGAGCAATTTCCAGGACATCCAGGGCTACACAGAGAAACCCTGACTCAAAATAACTAAAAGGGATGTCACAGATGCAGGGTGATGCCCTCCACACACCCCCAATCCCCTCCCCTCACTTCCTGCAGCAGTCAGGAGAGCTGGCCCTGAGGTCATGAGGGTGGGTGAGCTAGCCCTCCCGCTTGCCAGCTGCAGTGCTAGGGAGAGCAAGCGAGCCCTGCGCCTCACCTGGGCAGCACAGTTGAGGACTTAGAGTAAAGATGAATGCAGTATATATCATATATTACGTATTATATATCATATGTCATAAATCATATTTATAGCTTTTGGACCTGGTGCTGTTACTGAAATAAACGGCAGCCCTTCTGTAGTGAAGATGTGTACACGCTGTAATGCAGAGCAGGGGAAAGACTAAATTTAAATAAACAAAAACAAAGCTGGGCATGAAAGTGTACACTGTAATTCGTCACTCACAAGGCTGATGATAGAGCATTGAAGGCTAGTGTCAGCTAGAGTGAGGCTTTATCTCAAAAAAAAAGGAAGGAAGGAAGGGGGGGATCAGATTATGAGTAGGACTAATCAAACCATGAAACAAAACCTGAAGAAATAGATTTGGGGTCTTTGTCAGCATGTAGTCCAACACCCCCACTTTAACATCTTAGAAACCAAAAAGCAGAGAGAGAACGTTGATCCTGCCCCTCTGTCACTACAGTCTATGAAACAACCAGGAGAGAGAGAGCCACCAGTGGGAGTTTTGGGAATCCCTTCTCCAGAGATCTCCCGGTGGTTGTTGAAGCCTTATGAATTCAATGGACTACCAAGTTTGTTAAAGCAACTGCATGTTGGCTGGACCTCCACCCTACTTTTTGCTATATAGACACAGTCCTACATATAAGACCCTCTCTAAAGCACCTAATATCATTTTTGGACTTACCCTATCTCCCTTACTACCGGGTTTACAGGTTCCAGGAGGGCATGACGCTAGGTTCCAAGGAGAACCAGGGAACTCGGTTTCAATTCGACGGCTCACAGGCACTAGTTTCTGGAGCACAATTCTGACACCGGCCTGAGTGCTGGAATTGCTGCCATGGCCACAATAAACAAGTTTTCTTTTTCCCACCAGCAACGAAAGGGTGCTGTCAGAGGAAGAAGAGATCAATATTGAGTGAATCGCAACACCCAGGTAATAGACACTCCTCAAAAATGCACATAATTCTAAGCAAGGTGAGAAAGCTAATGCCATTGGTGTGGGGGGAGGAAGGGGGGCTTCTCCCAGTCTCCTCACCCATGCCTAGAGGTAACCAGTAGCTAGGAAAATAAGCCCTCTTTAAAATAAAACCATTTCTCGTTGCACTTATTTAAAACTTACTAACTTGACTATCAAGGTTTTTAAATCTGCACAACAGAAATGGAAGAACATTTGGGGGGGAGTCCTCCAGAAAAATGCAAAGCTTACTTAAAAATATGCATTCACATCAAGGTAGTGTGCACAGCTACAATCCTGGCACCAACCCGGGAGGAAAAGACAGGGGAGTTAATTGAGCTGGAGGCATGCTGGACTGCATTAGAACTTCGAGGTCACTTCTGGCCCAAATTTCAGAGTTTGGAGATGTAGCTCTGTTTTAGAGAGCTTGCCTCTTGTGTATGAAGCCATGGGTTTGATTCCCAGTGCTGTGAAAAGAAAAAGAAACATGCCTGTGTTTATATCCCAACTTGTTCCTAACATTAAAAATTATATTACTTTAGCTTTGCTTTATGAATATAGAAAAACAATATCATTTCCATATTTTTTTGTTTCTCCAGCTTAGGTCAAGTAGATTTTTTTAAAGACTAATTTTTAAAAATATTTTTAATTATATGTATGTATCTGTGTGGGATGTGCAGATGCTTGAGGAGGCCAGAAACATTTGGAGCCCCCAGAACTGGCTCTTGTGAGCTGCTTGGTGTGTTCACTGGGAACCAACGTCTGATCAGTACCTGGTCTTAACTGCTGAGTCATCAGCCTAGCACCATGGTAAATTTTCTTCCTAACAAATTATTTTTTTTTTATCAGCACAATTCAGAACTTATTTTCAACTGGAAAGGAGAAAATTGAACAAATGTAGCATCCAAAGGCTGAGTTCCCTGCTGAAGAAATGCATGGTAGACCTTATCTATCATTTATTTGACTTGTGTGTATACCCATGTATATTACAGACATTTTATTTAATTATTCAAGAATTGGCACATGAAATGCATTATCTAATTCCTCTGGGGCCTTCCACTGGCAAAAATAGATGTAAAGAGTGTGGCCATCAGCTGCATTTTTCTTTTTCTTATATTTGAAAGTAATGACTTCATTATCTCTATGTTTAATGATTCACTATTTTTAAAACTTTAAGTAATACAGAGAAAAAAAAAATACCAGCAAAACCCTGCTACCTAGAGGCGGCCATCAGTAACGTGTATCAAATCGGTAACAATGTATCAAAATGTATCAAGCCATCAGTAACAATGTATCAAAAACTCTGCCACATACAACTACCCATCCCAAACAGCCAATGCATTTCTTCCCTGACATCTCTGTGTGGTCGCTGGGAGCTGAAGAGCGATGATGAACAAGCAGACACAATCTGTGCCTGTCATTTTTCAATAAAAATATGAAGCACACCTTTACTTACATTTAGCAAGGGACAGAAAGAGAAGAAGTAACAGATGACAAGGTTTTCTTCACCAAGAGGGCAGTGAGCCGGGAGAGGCCTTCCAAGAAGAGAGCATTCTTGACAGATTGGTTTTTTGTTTGTTGGTTTTAAATTTTATAAGGGTGCCCCTTAGTGAAGCAGCCTTAAGCTTTTTTTCCCCCAAGACAGAGACAGGGTTTCTCTGTGTAGCACTGGAACGCACTCCATAGACCAGGCTGGCCTTGAACTCAGAGATCCACCTGTCTCTGCTTCCCGAGTGCTGGGATTAAAGCATGTGCCACCACGCCCTGCTAAGAACGTTTAGTAACATTTTATAGCTACAACTGGAAGAGGTAAGATTGGAAAATCTGAAATCTACATCCCTCGTTTGCATATAACTTGGAGCAACCCTTGTTACTCTGGTGGTAGGGACAGGCATTAACCACGCTTCTCTTACAAAAATCATCAAAATCTAAGACAAAACCAAATAGTACAAATTTCCATAAAAAACGGATTCAAAATAATCTCAAAACAACTTCCCTTCTGTGACAATTTCCAAGGCATCTTCAGAGACACAGACACAGCTGTTTTTAAAGTTTGCAGGGGAACCATATGCTGCTAGAGAAAAAATAGATCATTCTGCTGTAGATGTGTTTTTACTTGCAGTCAAAGCAGAAGACCAAATTGGCTATCTTGGTAGGTGGAATTGCTTTTTAGGTTAACTTAAGAGTTTTAGTATACTGTCTGTGTCTGAATACAAAGTACTACATTTTTAATTTTTCCTTTGGGGCTCATTTTATTTATTGACATTAAATTTATCTTAGCCACAAATTTTCTTAACCTGTGTATTGCACACTTCACCCACCTGAAACACAACTTCCATTTCAAATATAAGAGAAAATGTAAAGATCTGTGTATCTATTAATCATTCATATAATCTATTGAATAGTAACTCTATTCTGACAATCAGATGATAGCAATTAGGAAAAATAAAGTTTTATTTACCAAAAATTTTACTCTATATATTTATTAGACTTCAAAATGTCCTTTTTGCGCCATCTTTGTCTAATTATTTGTTTGTTTGTTTGTTTGTTTCACTCTAAGGTCAGACTTTAATAGACTTGCAATAGAAATAGCTTGGTATACAACTAAGAAAATTCACAATCCTCTACTCACAGAACAGATCCAGGCAAACTTTCTTCTTTCCACATCAACACAATTAAGAATGTGACTGGCTGAGCTGGGCATGGTGGTGCATGCCTTTAATCCCAGCACTTGGGAGGCAGAGGCAGGCAGATCACTGTGAGTTCGAGGCCAGCCTGGTCCACAAAACAAGTCTAGGACAGCCAAGGCTACATAGAGAAACCCTGTCTCAAAAAAAACAAAAACAAAACAACAACAACAACAAAAAAAGACAGAAAAGAAAAGAAAGATTGTGACTGACTGATTGTTTTTTAACTTCAGTGTCTATTAAATAGCAATTGAATAAAAATAAAGAATATTTTATTTGGGGGAAGGGATGGGGAGACAGGGTCTCACTGTGTAGTTCTGACCGTTCTAGATTCACTATGTAGATCAAGCTAGCCTTGATATCATTGCAATTCACCTGCCTCTGACTACTCAGTGCTGGGATTAAAGGCCTGCACCACCCCAAAGCACCCCTTGGCTAAATACATCTTTAAAAATAGCCAGAGAGATGGCTCAGCACTTAGGAGCACTGTCTGCTCTTCAGAGGACCTGGGTTTGATTCCCAGCACCAACATGGTGGCTCACATGGTTAGTGAATCCAATAGCCTCTTTTGGCTTCCTCAAGCACTTTGCTTGTGATAACACAAGCATACATGCAGCTAAAATACATATGCATAAAGTAAAATCATACATTTTTAGAAATAACCTGACAAACTGGGGCACACATTTAGTCCCAGCACTTGTGAGGCAGAATCAAGTGGATCTCTGTGAGTTCAAGGCCAGCTTGATCTACATACTGCATTCCAGACTACAAAGTGAGACCATGTCTAAAGTAAATGAATTAATGATGGATCTTGTCTTCTGGAAGGAAAAAAAAAAGCTTATTTGATGATGAGAGTTCTACAGTTATTTGTGGATATAAAGGTAGGTATTTATAATACAGTAGGGAACTGTACTTGCTTAGGAAAAGTGCAATATCATGTTCTTCTCTAGGGTTCATGACCTCATCAGCCGCATGTAGTTAGTAAGGTTTACAGTACTAAGCATGAATTATTTTCTATTCAACAGTCCTTACGTCCAATTAGGGGTCTGTTGGTTACCACCAAGATGTAAGTGCCACCATTATACCCTTGTGTGTGTGTACCCTGCCATGCTGGTTATTGCTGTAGTTCATAGGCTTTACAGCTCAGTAGGATTGCTGATTGCTTTTCTCCCTTGGCATCATGTTAACATACTATGAGAGATAGTCCTCAGGGAGGAGAAGGCTTCCAGGTCAGTCACAGCTTGGTTCGTCTGAGTCCTGTATTAGAAGTGAGTGGTATCTTCATTAATAGGGTCTTACCTTTAGGTTCTGGAAGGCGACTATGGGCAATGGCCAGGGCCTATATTGTTTGGAGGGTCCTTTGGACGCCCCTGATGCACAACTCAAAGGGAAGTTTCCCATGCTTGGCACTAAGATTCTGTTAGATAATCTATGGTTCTTCGGGGGAGTCCTTATGACCCCAAGTGGCATAACTTTATTTAAATTGCGCATATACACACACACACACACACACACACACATAGATAGGTGTATGTTTCTGAGTAAACATGAAATAATTGTTTCCCTATGACTTCTACGATGTTCATTATCCCTCCCTTTTCACAACAGATGGAGCCCATCACAGAAGCCCACAGCTGGACAAGATGCAGAGAACCACTGACTGTGAGTACTGATCGCCTACTGATACATCCACAATACAATCGCTATAGCTAAGGTTCCCAGAAGAAGGAATGGAAAGAGTCAGAGGATCAGGACTGCCACAAAATATACACAACAGAGAACTGCGCCCATGAAATATGAACAATATGGCCACCTAAAACAAGACCTAGACAATGACAACACGAACTGACATCCCACTATGGATGGGGAAATTGCACAAGGCCTCACTCCTAGATAAAGAGCTACAGGCAGTTAATGGCTGCTAAGAGAGGCATCAGTCTTCTCCAGAAGCAAGTACACTGATAGGCTATCCAGTCCTGAGAGGTCAACCCTAAACACAGGTACATATGAGCAATAATAAGTGGACTCAGCAGGTTGTATTTATATGCACATATGGAAATAGATAAATATGTAGACAAGAAGACAGACAGATAAATGGGTGGATAGATAGATAGATAGGTGATGGATAGATAGATAAATAGATAAATGATATAAAAGAATGATAATTAAAGAAGAAAAGGTCATGAAGTTGAGAGGGAATAGGGGAACATGGGAAAAGTTGGAAGGGAAACTGTGTGGTAAAATAATGTAAGTATAGGACTCATATAAAACTCTTAAAAATTAAAATAAATGTTTTTTAACGAGATTGATAAATTCAACCCTGTAGAGTTCCACAATGTCATAAAACCAAGTAAACAAACACCACATTTTAATTTTGACAACCCCAAAATACTATGAGCAGGAATTCACACATCTCTATGGATGGCAGCAAACTGAAGAGATGTCATGACAGATTTCACTGTGCCGTTGCCTGGGATGAGCCACTACATTAGGAAGTATCTGATTATCATCTTTCATTACTTCCTTAGCCTTGTACCCTTAACACAATGAGTTCTCAGCATCACACATATTGTTTTACTTAGCTTTCTGTTAGTGTAATAAAGCACCATAGATAATAAACTTAAAAAGAGGAAAGGCTTATTTCAGCTCACAGTGTTGGAGATTTCAGCCCATATCCTATTGGTCCCATTTCTTTTATCCTGTGGCAAGAAAATATGTCCCGGTGGGGAGTACATGGAGCAGCAAAGTTTCTCATTTCATGGCCAGCACAGGAAAGAGAAGAGACTTGGGTACCAAAATCCCTTCAAGGGCAGACCCTCAACCAAGGCCAAGATTTCAAATGAGTTGCCTTGAGTGAGGACCAGAATCAAAGAAATCAGCCAGGTACCTGGGCACGGCTGAATGGGAGGTCATAAAACCTGAACCAATGGTTCAAGGCGCCAAGGAAAATGACGCCAGACATTCTAAGGTGAATGGAGAAGGGACCTTCTAGAGGCAAATGGAAAGGAGGGGAGGTTTGGGTATCTACACACCCATTCACTTGGGATCCCACACATTTTAAGGGAAAGGGAGGAGTCAAGGCTTTTCCTGTTCTGGAAGTTATCAACATTGAAGGATAAAAGCAAGGCAAGGAGTTTTAGAATCTGAACACAGAGGTATTTTTTTAAATACCTCCACTTGAAAAAGCTCATATTAGATCCCAGTTTAGCTATTCAAGAGGAGGCAGAAACTACCAGCAGGCCTGTCGTCGTAGCTTTTTATTTAAACCGACAGCAGTGAGAAGCACACCATAGTTGATGCACATACAAGTTCTAAAGCCAGATAGATTACTTTCTAAAGCCTCAAACATGAACTTAAAACCAACCCCCTGTCAAAATTAATCTACAAAACTTAGTAACAGTTAATTGGTCTTTTCAGTGATTGCCAACAGAGTAAAGGCTTGCAGAGAAATACGAAGGTCATAGGGATAGTCAGTGACCACCCAAAGCAGTCGCCTTTTTTTCATAGGACAAGCTGAGACCAGGAAAGTTATATATTTTTTTTTTTAGTTATAAAATATACCTGATGATAAAGTCCAGACCACCTCCCTTCCAGTGGTGTCCTTACGTCAAAGTCATTCAGCCTCAGTGATTGCATCCATCCTGGAAATTAACAAAGAAGTTCTGATGCCCACATCTAGCCTTTTCTCTGTCATCTCAGAAGCAAAATTCACAGCAGAGGACCTGCGAGCTGAGAGGGGGCTCCCATTCTCAGCAGTGATGTAGGCAGGCCAGTGGCCCAGAAGAGTACAGAGGCTAGAAACGCTTTCTCTGAGGGTGCTATAGAGTGCCAACCAGCCCTCTCCTCCCTTTGTTTGCTATCTGATGCATTTGAAGGAAATGGGCAATGGTTTTGGCTCCTAGAAAGGGCAACAATGACTGTCAACATGGCCGTGTAAAGCAACCAGTTCAAGGGAGAGGTGCAGAAGCATTGGTATGAACCCAACAAGAGTTAAGCCTCCTCATTCATCTAGACCCTTTCTGGTCCCATGAAAGCCTGTCCTTCATTCATACTTTTGTATTTGTCTTCTTAATGGCACCTTCCCAAACTGTGTAAATGTAGGCTCTATAGAGGTTCTATCTCTCTCACACTCTTCTTCTTCTTCTTCTTCTTCTTCTTCTTCTTCTTCTTCTTCTTCTCCTTTTTAATGGTTTTTCAAGATGGGGTTTCTCCATATAGTGTTGGCTGTCCTGGAGCTCACTTTGTAAACCAGGCTGGCCTCAAATGTATAGAGACCCACCTACCTCTGCCTCCCAAGTGCTGGGATTATGTGTGTGCACCATCACCCAGCTGGCTCTAAAAACCTTCTGATGATAGGATGTACTCAGCGGTTCATTGTCCCCTAAGAATGCCTCAAAAGTGTCAGTGGCCTGCTTCATTATCTGTTGCAAGTCCAGATGACCACTTTCTGGGCCCCCCCCCCTTTCCAAACGATATCAACAATAGCTTTCAAAGTAGAAAAGATAATGTTGAAACGTCTACAAGCTAAGTGACAGATAGTCTTTTTCATATGAATATTTAGGATCTCTTTCCTCTTAGTTTATTATTTAATTTAATTTAACAGTTTCTATTGAAATTATATTTCTGAGCAACAAGGGTAATTTAAGAAGCAGTTACAAATGAGATGCTCAATGGAGCTGTTTTGCATATTTATTGCATTTTCGTATCTTGGAAGCAGGATAGAGGTAAAAAACTATGAAATCTTGATTTCTATTTAGATAGAGATTTATCATTATTTGTAAGATATGTCCACCATGGTTTTACTTTAAAACCACAAATAAAGTTTCAACAGTGGGCATTTTTCTTGTTGAGAGGTCTGTGGTCAGACTAAGCATCTCGGAGAAGCTGATTAGATCCTGAGGTTTGCAAATTCAATATTCAACAGATACAGAGCACTTCTTCGGCCATGAGAAATAATTAAGAACTTCGAAGCTGATGGAACATGCCTAAGCCTGCCTCTCTTCCTGTGATGACACGATGCTCAGACATAACCTCTTTTCGTCTTGGGCCTCATCATACACAGGTTTGAAACAGAATAAACCAGTCAAAACTAACCTCTTGACAGTCTAAGGTGACATTGCTTTAGGTTTTTCCATCAGAAAGGCCTTCATCTGCCTGTAGTCAAGTTAGGAAAATTTTATGCTATTCAGTACTCTCTTTTTCCTCCCAATGATTCTGAATCCAGCAAAGTAGACACTCAGTCATTATGTGAAGACAAGGGAACATTGAATGGTTAATTATACAACAGCCAGGACTGTCTGCTGTGTATTCATTCTTATAATAGATCTCTGGAGGGTAAATTAGCATATTTAGTTTGGAATCTTGTAAGGTAGAAATGGGGCTGTTTTAGTGGCTAACGTTTGCATGGCAGCCTGAGGCTACAAAGATACCTGAGGTAACATAGCACAGAATGATGGGAAGAAGGGCATTCTGTAAGTGAGTCACATGGTAAGGTGTGCCTGATGGTGTCCGAAATCATGTTTCCTGTATTCCTACAGTATCACTGTGATCCTACAGACTATTCTTCCTTCCCTAGAAATAACCTCTCTGCCCATGACACTTATAAAATCAAATGTACAAAAGTCACCGAGTTGTAGCATTTTCTGAAGTGTTTTCCTTCCTGGAAGAGATCTCCAAAGGTCACCTAGTTCGTCCCCATCTCCAGCCAGGACTCTTCCTAATACTGAATATAGCTGTATAGTGATCTGCATTAAGAAAGCTTTTAAAGATCCCTGGGGTTGGTCAAAAATAGCTAATATTGGCCTGATTCATAGACCAGCATTATATGAATGTCAAAATAGCCACCTTCATCAAGGAAAGCATCCATCAGGGCTGTTAAGAGCTAGGGCCAGCTTCATGAGGAGACGCTTTACTTTGTCAGAGAATGGGTGGTAGACTGAAGAAATGACCAAGTGTGGCATTTGGTTTTGTTTAGGTATTTCAATGCTTGTCAAAAAGGAAACATTGTCATGTCAAAGGCCGCAGCAGGAAATTCTAGAGGTGACTAAAAAGGAGCAGATAAGTAGGACTTCTAACAAGTCTGTTCAAAGAGCTGCAGATCGAAGAGAGGAAGCAGCTGTTTTCAGCAATATCTGATTACATCAAGGTATTGAGGGGCAGATAATAAAATGTATGAACAGTATTGATGGGCCTACTTTTAAAGTGCTCTCACGCTGCCCCCCACCCCATCAGCTGAGATTGCTAGAGCTGGTATTACTTTAACTCCAGTAAATAGTAAGTGAAAGGACAAGAATTCAAATGTAATTTCAAATTCCCAACACAACTATCACCTTGTTCTTGGTCAAGAAAAGAAATCTCCCACTTTTGTTTAGACTTGTAAATGACTACAGCTGGAATGCATGTATACTGAAGTCTAGAAGCATGGTGGAGCAGGGTTTGGTGTGACTCACTTGCATCTCTAAGCCTTCTGCTGGACTACATGGAAATGGGCATGAAGCAGGGGAAATGCCCTAACTTGATAATTGTATGAAGCACCCACTTGCTCTTATGTGTTTGTGTTGCATTTTTCTTCATACTTTTAGATGAATATGAGCTAACACGGGAGGCTGACTGTGGGCACCTTCTGGAGGAGGGAGGCTGAGTGAAAATAAGAGTAACGGGTTTTGTGTGTGTGTGTGTGTGTGTGTGTGTGTGTGTGTGTGTGTGTGTGTGTATGTGTGTGTGTGTGTGTTTTTAATCTACCTTCTTGCCAGATTTCAAATTGTACCTCTCCTAAGAAATTAATTTGAAAGTATTCAACTGTTTAAAACAGACAAGTAATTTGAAAATGTTCCACTATTAAAAACAGGCAGTGGTGGTGCACACCTGTAATCCCAGCACTCAGGAGGCAGAAGCAGGTGGATCTCTGTGAGTGTGAGGACAGCCTGGACTACAGAGCAAGGTGCAGAACACCAAGGGCTGCACAACCCTGTCTCTAAAACTAAAACAAACAAAACCAGACAAGTACCCTGTGTTCTGAGCCAGAGCTTGATTTAGGTTTTAGGAAAGGGATGCTCTTATTATCTGCCTCTCCCAGCCTCCTTTATGACCCTTGACAGGAGATGGGAAATAGGTCACTGAGAGGTTTTTTGTTTTTGTGTTTTTTTGTTTTTTTATGAGAAGATGCTTTTCTCAGAAAACACAGAAGGATGAAGAAACTAAGTTTTCCTGTCACCTTTCCTCCTCCTTTTGTGAGGACAGCAAATCTCCCCAAATGTCTCTGGAGTTAATGTGTATATCCACTAAATCTAAGGTAGGCCAATTACTTCCTTAGGTATTTTGAATTTAGCAGAGTACTTTTCTACCTGATTTACCCAGATGATAATAGATAATTTGTTTTGCACATATAACCTGTAAGAAGTGTTACTTCCGCCAGTCATAATGACATACTTTTGATCCAAGCACTTGGGATGCAGAGACAGGCAGATCTCAGAATCTGTAGACAGCTGGGTCTACAGAGTGAGTTCCAGGGTAGTCAGGGCCACACAGAGAAACTTCTCAAAAGACAAAGAAGAAGAAAAGGAGGAGGAAGAGGTGGTGGTACTTTTAGGTTACAAATGTAAACAAATTCCCATTTTATTACAGTCAAGCCATTTCAGATGGAGGAGACTGAATCAGCTTAAGAAATCAAAATGAAAGAGGTGGTTTAAAAAAAAAAAAAAAGGCAGAGAATAGTATATTCTGTAACTTTTATTACCAAAAAGTCAAAACCTTTACATGCTATGCATGACATTAAATGTCATATACAGGGTCACTGCAAGCAAATCTTTCAAAAATATACATACTGTATATATTTACAGTTGGAGTTTGGGTAACTGATGCCAAGGTACAATTCAGGGTCTAACCCCTATCCGCCCTGTGGATTTGTTCAGCTACTAATTAAACAGCGATTGTATCTTCACTCAGGCACATCAAGAGGTAGGAGCCACTTTAAACAAACAAACAAACTGGAGTGCAACATGGCGATCACCATTGAAGTAGCTTAGCTACGTCAAGGAGACCCTAACCATCTTTGGTCATCCCAAGAAGCTGAATATATGTAGTCTGTCCTGGAAATTAAAACGGAAATAACTTCAGAGAGGTGCTTTTCTGGCCACATCAGAGGGTTGACAGAATTCAACATCTAAGAAGGCCTGCCACTCTGCACCCAAGAATTGTCCATCACTAACAAAGCAGCATATAGGCTGGGAGCTAGACACCTTTTCCCTGACAAGGCAAAATTAATATGCAAATAAGAGATATCAAAATAATATCTCTATACGCAGCCTCTGGAACTCAGAAGGCAATTTAGACAGTTCCTTTGCCAAGTAAAACCTGTACTAATTCTGCCCACACCCACCCTCAGCCGGAACTGAGCTCCTAAGTCTATACAAGGGTGGGGGCAGTCTGTGACTTCTGTAGGCCAAAGGTCCTCAGCCTCAGGAAGGTTCTGGACACTGAGAAGGGCTTCTTCCTAGGTTCCTGCCAGATTTGCCGGGACTTGTTTCTGACCGGGGAAGCTGAAGGGACGCCACAGAGGCAGCTGTGGCCACAAGCCCCTCTCGTTCCCTTTTCTTCTGTTTCATCCTACGGTTCTGGAACCAGATTTTGACCTGGGTGTCATTCAGCTGCAAGCAGTTGGCTATTTCGATGCGTCGGGCTCTAGTTAGGTACTTATTGAAATGAAACTCCTTCTCCAGCTCTGTCAGTTGCTTGGTGCTGAAATTCGTACGGATGGCACTGGAGGGGCTTGCGGCTCCGTATTCGGAGAATTTGCCTGCGACTTAAAGACAAGGAAGGTGTCAGTGGGGCGAGTGGGGGGATGCTGGAACTATCCAGTGGGGCTAAGAATTAGAATCAAAGTCCTAGCGCGGCCCTCCTGAGTGATAGACAGAGCTATACCAGAGGAAGCGCTCTAGTGAGCGTCTCTGTCCTAATTTTCTCAGCGCCTGGGGCATTTTCTGACCCAGGGCTCTGATCGCTTAGGGGCAGAAGCTCTATCCAGTGGCCCGGCGGCCACATGCTCCTGGCTTTGCAGGATGGAGGAGGTTCGCCCCGACCCCTGCTGCCTCCCTCCAGCGCCCACCTCCTTACTTTTCTTGGGGGCGTTCCTCTTCACTTTCATCCACTCGAAAGTGTTGAAGGCCGCCGGGAGGCCGGAGGTGGGAGAAGCGGGCTTGGGGCAGGCTCCGGGGGCCGGGGATGCAGTCTTAAAGGGCCCCGGGTGGCCGTCCGCGTGCTCCTTGAGACATGCAGGGAAGGGGCCAGCCTCTCCAAAGGCAGCGAAGTCCACCTGGCCGCTGAGCAGGAAAGATCCTCCGCTGGAGAAGACCGCCGAGGTGGCATAGTGGACGTGCGCCCCACCGTCGTCCGCCGCTCTTCCAAGTGCGCCTGGGAAGTCGAACGCTGGCCCGGACCCCAAGAAGCCGTAGTCTGCAGCTGGCGCAGAAGCAGGTGCGCCGCCCCGCTCGTAGGCGCCTTCCAGGGTGCAGGGCGAGTATCGGGGCGCGGCGGGTTGCGGGTCCGGGGGTTGCGCGGGAAGTGTGGGGGGCGACGGCGCGGACCGGGCGGCGGCCAGGGGCAGGCAGCCTAGGAAAGCGCCTTCGCCGCTGCCCAGGGGGAAGGCGGGCTGCAGGGCCACGGGGCGCCCGTCGGCGCGGCAGAACTTGGGTGCGAAGCCCAGCACGTCGGCGCCTACCCCTCCGCTGCCGCCGCTGGCACACGACACGTACTCCAGGTACGAACTCATGGCTCGCTCTACAGGACGCAAGCCGCGGTCCCGGCCCTGCCGCACCCTGCAGGTCCGCGCAGCTCCGCCTTCCCGCTACCCTCGCTGCCCTCGCCGAGCCATTAGGCGAGCGAGCCCGAGGTAAATACTGGCCTCATATACCGGCAGCGATGGCCACGTGGCACCAGGCGGCCAATCGGCGCCTTCCCCGCACTGGCCCGGTCGGACTTGAGTGCGGTTCCTCGCTCCTGCCCCAAGGCCAATTTAGCCTGAGCTGCGGGAGAGCCTCCGCCCAGGCCCGGGTAGAGCGGCTCCGGTCCAGAGCGGCCTGGGAAGGGCGGGGCAAGAGTCCTGGACACCCGCTCCCTGGACAGGTATTGCGGGAGGAGAAAGGGCAAGGGATGCAACCACAGGTCAGGGATGGTCCTTCTCTGAACCCCCAGCCCCAACCCCTGGGACCAGCGGGGTAGACTTGGAGGGGGCTGGGTAGGAGTTTTGTCTTTGCGCTGCGGGGACTCTACCCAGTCCTCCTGAGAAGGTCAAGTTACTCTTGCCTCCTACTCCCCCCGCCCCCCACTTCCTGGGAGCATTCGGGTTTTCTTGGCCCAGGAATCACTCCTGTCCTAAACCTAAAGCAAGATGTTGCCTTTTCAACCTCTTTTCTGCCTCAAGGACGACTCCTGGAACCTCCTAGGACGGGAATGAAATTATTTTCACTAGCATCCGTTCCCTTCAGTTTCCCTTCCAATTCTTGGCGACCTGGTGAGAATGAATGTTTGCAGTGTCAGTGTTGATTTAGGCAGAAAATAAGTTTCTGTCTCGTGGGAAAGAAGTCGGATTTTCCCTCTGACGAGGTCATCAGAATAAAAAAAAAACAAAAAACAAAATCCACCCTGTGACAGAAAGGCTCCTGTGAACTATCTGAGAGGCTGGCACGCGCGCTGCACATGCTTTGAAAGAGACGCTTGGCTGGAGGGAGCAAAGGCATCTTGGGGACTGGTCAGATCTCAGAGGTTTGGACTGGCTTGTACCTTAAGGCAATTAAAGCTTCTGTTCCATCAGATAAGTGCTGCGTCGTCTCTTGCGAGTGAAATCTGAGGGCTCGCGATGTTAATGGGCTCACTTCTCTCCCTTGATAATATGGTTTTGTTTACTGAGTGTAGAGAGACGGGAAATAAAAGTGCAATTGGCACAGGAAACGAAGAGTACGTGGGTTATACAGACAGGCTTTACATTGACAAACTTTCCAACTTCCTTAAGCATTTCTTTTCATGTTTTCCTCTTTACGGCAGTGGGAAACTACCAAGCTAAATAAATACAGCTCATTTACACACTGCCACCTAAAGTAAATGAAGGTGGGTTCCTACAAGCCTGGGTAGTGACGAGTCTAAAGGGTCTGACGCTCTTAGTTTATTCAAGTGCCCTTGAAAACCTGAGCTATTATTGCAGGCTCTAAGTTATGGCGAGTAGGCTTGTATTACTGCTTTGTGGATCCACTTGTTATGAATGAGTGATTGAGCCCTTGCCTAAAATTCCACTCTCAGGCATCATGTCCAGGGAGTGAGCCCCTTTCAGCGGTGTGGACTTGTAGGTAAACAAAGCTACACCCAAAGGGTGTTGTGCTTATGGGGCTGAGCTGGTGAGGCTGAAGGCTGAAGGGTGAGGCTGAGAGTTAGGAACAGAAGGATGACAGGTTACTGAGCACAAATCTACAAGGGATGCAGGGTCCTTCGAATTGAGTGGGAAGTAGAATCCCACTGAAAGTACACCTTCCTCCTAAAGTTCTGCGTTATTTGCTTTTCCTGAAGTGAATTTTTGAAGACTTTTGTCTTTGCTTAAAGTAGAAAGTATACTAATATATATATATATATATATATATATATATATATATATATAAATTAAATGAAGTAGCTGTTGCTATTTTTGTTGTTGTTGTTGTTTTCATGGTTGTGCTGAGAGTGGACATCAGAAGTGGGGGGGGGGCGTTGTGGTAGGGTTCAATATTTGTCCAGACCCAACTGTAGTTCCGTGACAAACCCACAACAAACAGCTATGGTCTGTTTGTCATTCGCTCTTCTTTTAGCTTTTGAGTCCTTAAGGGTGTCCTATGCTTCAGAGCTCAGATTGCTGTCTTCACTCCAGACTTGATTCTTTTATTCTGGTTTTGCTATGCTGGGCACCCAACCCAGGGCCTGGCGTGTGCTAAGCAAGCACTTTTCCCCTGAGCTGCATCCTCAGCCCCTGAGGTGGGTTACTTAGCATTTGTTGGAAGCCAAGCCCAAATTCATTATATGTTTGCCATCTGTGCTAGGTAAGGACATTTAATTATGTCCTTAACCCAAAGAAACAAGATTCACTGCTGACAAGATTCATTCTACTTTCATTTGCTTTACTTTAAGTCTACTACATATCTCTCCTCTCTCTGTCTCTCTCTGTGTCTCTTTGTCTCTTTCTGTCTTTCTCTGTCTCTGTCTCTTTCTCTTTGTCTCTGCCTCTCTCTCTCCCCCATGTGTGCATGAGAGACAAACAACAAAGACAGACAGACAAACGCACACACAGAGAGACACAGACAGACAGACAGACAGACAGAGAGAGAGAGAGAGAGAGAGAGAGAGAGAGAACACCCAAACCTCACACAGGCTACACTAGCGCTCAGCCACTGTATTCCCAGATCATACTTTATAATTATCTGAGGAGAAATTGGAAGATATTAAGATATTATTTGGGGAAATGTGCATAAAAATAAGTGAATAGAGGATATTTTTAGTAACTACCGAGTTTGTCTCTAATGTTCACAGAATATGAGGTGGGGGTGGGGAGATCTCACAAATTTTAATAGTTGTTCAAGTCATGAATTTTCAAAGGCCACTTGCCCCTCTGAGTCTTGGTGCTGTGGATTCTCCATGGGAGGTGACAGCAGAGAGGCCTGATTGCCAGGGTGTGTTTGATGTAGGAATGCTTTGAAATAGCCCGTGTGCTCACCACATTCCCACCCTCCCCCACTACCTTTCTCTCCCATTCCAACAGCATGCTTCTTTTCTGAAAGAATCAGTGGCTCCTGGTGGCCCTGTCTTCTTGTGCTTAAAGTTGATCTTAAGAAACGCCAGGGCACCCTCTTCCATAAACACCACTGTGCTAGCCCTCTGAGATACTTCAGAGCAAACTCCTAGCTCCACAGATCCAAAGCAGAAAAGATGACCTGGGGGAGTAAATTAAGAGAGTCAAGATGTTCTCTTTTATACCAGACCAAGAGAAAATAACTAGGAAACAGTTCTCTCAAGTGTCTCAACCATCAAAGGACAGAGGTGAGATGAAGAGGTCCTGAACACAGGAATTGTGAACGTCTTAGCAGTCTGATCACAGGACCCTCTCTAAGGAAACAGCTGAATGGCGTGCCTATCCCTGAGTCTTGCAGATGAGACTCATGGGCCAAGCCAGCTTTTGACATACTATAGGCATTTAATAAATGTCTGTTGGTCAGAGATAACACCACAGAACAAAGAGAACAGAAACAGTGATATACGCTACCACTGTTTAGCACTAGCTTAAGTAAGAGTATCCTCAGATTATTGACACTAATACTGCTTTGCATTTATTGGAATCACCATAGAGCAGTGGTTTTCAACCTTCCTAATGCTGCGACCCTTTAATACAATTCTTCATACGTGTTGTGGTGACCCTCAACTATAAAATTATTTTGTTGCCATTTGATAGCTGTAATTTTGCTCTGTTATGAAACATAAAGTAAATATCTACATTTTCCGATGGTCTTAAAGGGCCCCTGTGAAAGGGTCCTCCACCCCCCCCCCCCCACCCCCGTGCCCACCACACCCCACCCCCATTGGCTTGCCTACAAGTACACTTTCATTGGCCTACTACTGGAGATTTTAGCCCAACAGGTCCTGCTAAGGAATTTTTTTTTTTCAGTTTTTCAAGACAGAGTTTCTCTGTTTTAGCTCTGGCTTCCCTAAAACTCACTCTGTAGACCAGGCTGGCCTTGAATTCACAGAGATCTGCCTGCCTCTGCCTCCCTGAGTGCTGGGGTTAAAGGCGTGCATCATCATTGTCTGGCTTAAAATGAAAAGTAAGTTGGTTTTGAATTTTTTAAAAAGATTTATTTATTTTTATGTGCATTGGTGTTCTGCCTACATGTCCAGGTGAGCGTGTTGGGTCCCCTGAAACTGTAGTTACAGACAATTGTGAGCTGCCATGTGGATGCTGTTGAGAACTGAACCCGGGTCCTCTGGAAGAGCAAACAATGCTCTTAACCACTGAGACACCTCTGCAGCAGGAATATTTATTTTTAACAAGCCTCTTGGGTGATCTTACCACAGATACTCAAAACCGCACTTTGAAATTTTCTGCTGTGGAATTAGGAGCTGGGGGAACAGAGCAGACAGGAAACGCTTCTGGGGTGAGCAGAGTGAAGGAGCAGTGTCACCTGGCCAGCTGACAGGAGCGTACCCAAACAGGGTCTTCAAGTGTGTTGCATAGCAGTGTAGAAAAACCAATGTCAAGGGTCAAGCTTACGTCTCCATGGTCTACGGTCTACAGCTCCAGAAAATGCCTTACAGATGCGCTCACTTGGGGCCAGAGAGCTCAGAGGTTAAGAGAGCTTGCTGCAGTTGGGTGTGGTGGCGCTCTCACCTTTAATCCCAGCAGAGGCAGGCAGATCTCTGTGAGTTCGAGGCCAGCCTGGTCTACAAAGCGAGTCTAGGTCAGCCGAGGCTAACACAGAGAAAGCCTGTCTCAAAAAACAAAAACAAAAGAATGCTTGCTGCTTTTGTAGGCCTGAGTTCAGCTCCCATGACTCACGTTGAACAACTGACAGTGGCCTGTAATTCCAGCTTCGGAGGATCTAATTCCTTTTTCTGGCTTCCTTGGGCACCACACACCCATGTGCGCTTCTATGTACACAGACACAAGTATATTCGTCGGTAATGAATAACACAAAGAAGTAAATCTTGAAGAAGTGGTCATCAGGAAACTCACGAGTTTTCCTAGGCAGTTAGTCTTTTCTGATGACTGACCACATTCTGCTGGTTATTCCCTTAGCTCGCCTCCAATGGGTAGGAAGTAAACTGTGTTTCCTCTGCTCCTCAGCAAAGTTAGACAGAGAGGGCTGAGGATGGGGCCTTCAACTTCTCCCAAGTTATCTGGAAGGAGCGTTTGACCCTCAGAGATCCAGAAGGGGTGAAATGGACATTGGCCTAACTTACACTCTTCCACAGTGTAAGAGGGCAAAGCTAAAAGATACCTTAGATGTGGACTGGGTTAAACCCTTGGTTTTAGGGAGGACGTTACTTTACTCAGGAGCTGAAAGAGAATGCCATCCTACCAAAAATGATAGTGGTGTGCTTTCCAGTCCATTGTCTTCCTACAGTCTGGACAAAGGAAGAGCTAAGACAGCCATCTCTTCACACTGGCACTACGGCACCCTCGATCCTGACCAGGCAGAATAGTGGCAAAGGAGATGTCCTCGTTTCTGGGAGAGCTTCTCTCCCTTTGAGACATATTTGCTAACCCTGTGTCTTAGACTTATGTAGTCTACCCTGAATCTCCAACAAGAGTAGGCAGAAATGAATCTGCAAGGGATCCTCAAGTTTCACTTAGAGGTTGACTATCATCAGAACCCTGGAAGAACCACAAGAAATGACCCTAAGTGGATTCCATTGGGTAGAGCGAGTACAAACAGGAACAAACATAAGGTGGCCTGTCTTGGCCTGCAGTAATGACTCAGATGTTAAGAGCACTGACTGCTTTTCCAGAGGTCCTGAGTTCAACTCCCAGCAACCACATGGTGACTCACAACCATCTATAATGTAATCTGATGCCCTCTTCTGTCCTGCAGGCATACATGCAGGCAGAACACTGTATACCTAAAAATAAATAAATCTAAAAAAAAAAAAAAAAAAAAAATGGCCTGTCTTTGCTTTAAAGTTCCTATTAGAATGTTTTAACCCTTTGTCATATGCTATGAATTTTCTTAGCAAAAGGGTTGGAGTGTGTTTGGTGGTAGAATGCTTGTCCAGGACGGGAAAAAATTATTCTCACCATGCCATTCTCCATGGCATTATTTGTTTGACATGTAGAAGATGGGTTGCTATATTTTCAAATCTATTTCTGGCTTTGTCTTTTGTACAGTATTTGTGAAAAGCCTTCCACTCTCTTCTGTTGTATTCATATTTTTAAAAGGTGTGTGTTACCACACACGGTTTTTTAGGATTTATTTTTATTATTTTACATGTTTATATGCCATTTGTATGTTTGGTGTCCAAGAGGGTTGTAAGCCTCCACATGGGTGCTGGGAATTGAACCCCAGTCTTTTTGTTTTTGTTTTTTCTTTTTGTTTTGTTGTTTTTGTTTTTTGTTTGTTTGTTTGGTTTTCGAGACAAGGTTTCTCTGTATTAGCCTGGCTGTCCTGGACTCACTTTGTAGACCAGGCAGGCCTCGAACTCACAGTGATCCACCTGCCTCTGCCTCCTGAGTGCTGGGATTAAAGGCGTGCACCACCACGCCCAGCCCAGTCTTTTGGAAGAACAAGTGCCCTCAAACACTAGGCTAACTCTCTATGCCTTGTAGTCCTATTTTTAAAAGATATGAATACACAAAAACATATACCAATTTGATATGTATGTATTAACCACTTATAATTTGTTGCATAATGTGTTTGTATGCATATAGATCTTCTGTCTGTCTATATATCTGTTTACCACGTGGGCACAGTGCCCACAAAGCCTAGAACAGGGGCATCATATCCCCTGCAACTGCAGACACAGTTGTTAAGTGCTGTGTGGGTGCTGGGAATCAAATGCAGATGCTTTGGGAAAGCAGCCAGTGCGCTTAACTGGTGAGCCATCTCTCAGCTCCTAATTCATTGCTTTGACAGTTGAGATGTAGCTCAGTGGTATTGAGTTTTGCCTGGCATTCACAAGGCCCTGAGGCTCCATACCCAGCACCTATTATAATAGTAATTATTATTTTTATCATTATTTTCTAAATAAGTAATTTGTTTTTTAATTCTTTTTTTTTGTGTGTGTGTGTGTGTTTTGAGACAGGGTTTCTCTGTGTAGCCCAGATGTCCTGTAGACCAGGCTGGCCTCACAGGCCTGCCTCTGTCTCCCTGAGTGCTGGGATTGAAGGCATGCGCCACCACTACCTCGGCTAATTGCTTTCTTTTTTAAATTGACAATTGTCAGGCTCATTCAAAGGAGAATACAGTGAAGTCTTTCTTCTACCCCTGTCCCCAGGCATCGGGTCCCTCGTCACATAAGCAAACAATTTTATTCATTTCATGAATATTTTTTCCGAGGCACGTTTTTAAAACTTTGCTTGTTATTTTATATGCGTTGTATGAGGGTGTCAGACCTTGGAGTTAGAGACAGTTATGGGAGTTGAACTCATGTTCTTTGGGAGAGTAGCCAGTGCTCTTAACCACTGAGCCATCTCTCCAGCCCCTCAGAGGCACTTTATACACGAACAGTTCATGTCTCACCACACCTTTAACCCAATGGTGTCCTGTTGGACAGGCTCTGTGACACTTGTGCTTTTTCCTCTATTGTATCTTAAGATCTTTCCGTACAAAGTCCACACGGAGCATCCCCGCCAACTTTTGAAACTTTATACTGTTTTACTGTGCACTGTGTAAGTTGATTTTGCTAAAAAAAAAAAAAAAAAAAAAAAGAATATACATATACAATTTTTACCCATTAAGAAATTTCTTGAAGGTGGGTGGTCGTAGTGCATGGCTTTAATCTCAGCATTGGGGAGGCAGAGGCAGAGGCAGAGGCAGGTGGATCTCTATGAGTTCGAGACCAGCCTGGTCTACAGGGTGAGTTCCAAGAAACCGGGGCTACACAGAGAAACCCTGTAATGGACCAAAAAAACAAACAAACAAACAAACAAAAAAACAAAAACAAAAACAACAACAACAAAAACTTGAATACTGAGTCAAAGTGTGTATGCACCGACATCTTTAATGAATTTTGCTAAGTTTCTCTTTATAAAAGGGAAGCAAGGCCGGCCGTAGTGGCTGGATCAGGCATTTAATCACAGCACTTAGGAGCCAGAGGCAGATGGATTTCTGTGAGTTCGAAGACAGCCTGGTCTACAAAAGGAATCTAGGACAGCCAGGACTACACAGAGAAATCCTGTCTCAAAAACACACAAACAAAAAAAAAAAAATTAAGCAACAAAAGTGAAACAATGTAGAGAGAGGTGTGATTGCTGCACGTGGCTGTAACTCCAGCTCTCAAGAAGAAGCATCCAGAGTGCAATCCAGAGGCTCCGAGGTTAAGAGCACCTGCCTCCTGTGAGTTCGAGGCCAGCCTGGTCTACAAAGTGGGTCCAGGACAGCCAGGGCTACACAGAGAAACCCTGTCTCCAAAAACAAAACAAAACAAACAAACTAAACACCAAAAACAAAAGGCCCCTGTCTCTGGTCTTCCAGAGGGCCTGGGTTTCGGTTTGATTCCTAGCACCCGCGTGGCAGTCAGCAACTGTCTGTAACTCCACTTCCAGGAGATTCAAACCTTTTTATGAAATTCTTAGACACCAAGCACGTGGTGCACATGTCTACAGTCAAACAAGTGTCATACACGTAACATAAAATAAATCTTTTTTAAAAGAAAGAGTACAAAGCACGGTCTGAGCAAGACCCTGTCTCAAACAAAACAAAAACTCACCTTATATTTCAGTAAGTAACTAACTGATCAGAGTTCCTGTCTCCTTATGTCCTTACCAAATCGTCGGGATATGAAAGGCTTGGCTTTTTTTTTTTTTTAATCTGATAAGTAGAAAATTTCATCTTTTATTTACCATTACAGCACCCCACAAAGTGTCATTTTTCCCCTCTTATCTCATCTGTTTCACAGATGATAACTAGTACAGAAAAGACAAGCAACTTGTAGCCACATCCCTGTGAATGGCCAAGGTCAGATGCCCAAAGCTTTTCCTGTGTTGTACTGTTCCTCACAAAACATATGGCACCTTAGCATCCTCCGATAGACACGGTATTGAACACACACACACACACACACACACACACACTTTTTGAAGTCTGCTAAGAGACCTCCTCTTTAGTGGTCTGATCCCAAGACCACATTTCTATGTGAATTCTCCAGAGAGCACCCCACTGGAAGCAGGGGCCTTTGATTAGTAATCTGATCTGACCTCGCCCTAACCATTAGCTTAGATTCAATATCAGGGAAGCAGTAGGGTGTTGGTGTTTCTAATTTCCCTGGGACTTATTTCTCTGTGGCCACCCAGGACCTGAGTATTGATCAGGAGGATGAGGGTGGGCATATGTTTCCCCTAGGTTTTAGCTTTATAGAGAACATTTGCTTGGGTCTGGGGGAAGGTAGCAATTCTAACACACACACACACACACACACACACACACACACACACACACACACCCTTACATCTATGAGGTAGATATCTTTATTGATGCCTGTTTCATTGATGAACGTGAAGTGGAAAACACTGCAGAGCTGAACTGAGCACAGGAGAGTCCTTCCCTTGTATTGTCTTTCTCCTCCTCTACTCATTGGAATCAATGGCCTGACTCCCACTCAGGCCCTCAAAACAGGAAGTTAGGAAGTATTGCCTCAGCTCTTCTTTTACTCACCCAGCTTATTGCCAAGTCCTGTCTGTCCAAGCTCTTAAATGCCTTTTCTTCTCAACCTGGTTGTTACTTTCTCTAAACCTAATACCTCCTTTCTCCAGTTAGATACAGTGTCCCCAGTCAGGTAAGGAACCTCTCCTCCCAGCTTAATACCTGATTCAGCAGCTGCTGCTGCCAGGAGAGGTCCAGACTTCTTTCTTCAAACCTTGTAGAAACTTTCTTCCCACTCCTGGTGCCCTACTCCAAACAATTCTTGCTTTTTCTTTCTCTTTTCTTTCTTTCTTTCTTTTCTTTTTTTTCTTTTTTTTTTTTTTTGCACAAGTTGCTTTCTCTGCCTGCCATGTCCTTTCTTCATTGACCTGAAAAACTCTAACCTCTTCAAGAACCCAAAATACTGTAGTGGTTTGACACTACAGTGTTTTCAGGAGGATCTCTCTCCCTCACTAGATTGAAGGCACAGACTGTTAGTATCCCATAGCACAGCCTAGTGCACACAGGAACTGCTCAGTGGTCTTGATGGATGATCAGGAGGAAGGAACAAACTAAAACAAGAACAGCAGGATTAGTATTTTGGGTTTTTTTTGTGGGGGTTTTTGTTGTTGTTGTTGTTGTTTGTTTTTGTTTTTGTTCTTGGAATAGTATTTTTATTGCTTAGTGGGTTGAGGCTTAACTGCCTCACTTTCTGCCTGAAGCAAACTGGTAGTAGGACATTTTTCCAAAATAACCTAATTTCCACCCAAAATAATGAAGCAAAGAAGGAGCCTGGGGGAATGGAGGACAATGCTGAGACTTTGATGAGGACTAAGCAATGCAGCTCACCCAACTGAAGAAACATTTCAGCCAGTGCCACCAGAGAAAAGAGCACAAGGGGCACTAGGCCAACGCTTTGGGACTTTACAGAGAGCACTTGCCACTCCAGAAGTCATATAGGAATGTGTCACCACCTACTCCACCCAGACCCACCTGTTGCAACCAACTCCAAGATACACGACCTTCCCTAGAAACTTCCAAGCTTCCCTTTATGGTTTTACTAAAATGAACCCTCCAAAGAGCTGATGTAAAAACACTTGAGTCTTGATACATTAAACGAGAAAGAAACATACTTTTATTGTAACTTTAAATGGCATTCAAGTTTACTCCAAGTTCAATAGCAGCCTTGACCTAACCTACTTACTCCCACGCATGGAGGCCCTGCAGGCTGACTTGGGGTCAATAAGAAACCTTGATTCATTGGAAATTTTCTAGTCCTGCCTTCAGATTCTCTCTCTAGGAATAGAGCCGCCTATGTTGAGTGTCACTGGTGTAGGCGGGGAAATGTTGGGTCACAATAGGTCAGAGGCTAGCGGGGGGCGGGGGCGGGTTGTCTTGACGCGAAGAATTTCGAGGTCCTTGCTAGTGGGCTGCTCTTAGAGCTCTGGAGGGAGTGGTGGCCCTCCCCTCCGGTGCCGCGCAGAGACGTCCCCGACCCGACCCTCAGGCGTGTCTGGAGCGCTGTCCTCGCTGCTGGTGACCCAGTGTGGGGCTGTTTGTCGCGCTCACCCAGAGCGCCAGCGTCTCCTCCGCTTGCGGTTTTTGGTCGGCTCCCAGCTGGCCCAGACTTGCTCCAAAGTAGGAGGAACCGCTGTCGAGCAAAAAGTGCACAACAGGTGATTGATGAACTCTTAATAGGACTAACCTTTCCCGCCCCCCACCCCCACCCCAGACACACACAGAGGAGCCCCACTCCTCATCCCGCCTACAGGGCGGGCTCAGAGGACGCGGTCGCCAGCCGGTAGGGTGATTAACTCACCGTTTGTCCCGGTGGATGCGGGAACACCGGACAGCGGCGGTAGCCGGGTCAGCGGCCGCTTCTCGTGGCGGCGCGGACCAAGCGAGCTTTGTGTTGAGCGCCCGACCTCCCGGGCAGGCGGCGACTATTGTTCTCGCGGGCGACTGGGACTCTGAGACTGGAAACCATACCAGCCTCCTGCTTACAGTGACCCTAGGTCCGGGGTCCCGAGTCGAAGCTTCCTTTGTGTTCCCTGCCAGGCGCAGGGTTGGCGTCGGCGCTGCTCCAAGGAATGGCGTACGGGAGTGAGGGACACTGGGACCAACTCCCCAGAGCTCTCCTGGTGTGACCCACTTTACTGAGCGGCTCTGGGAAGGAGGCGGGGAGGGCTACTGTACTTGCAGGCCAAGGCTGTGAACAATAGAGCCATTAAAGGATCTTCCAGCCTCGCTTCTTTCAGAAAGGGTCTTGTCCACAGCCCTCCCAGCCTGGGTTAAGGCTCTGCTCCCGTGGTCCATCAGCTATGTATCTGTACCAAAATTCTCCGTGAATCCTGCCTCATAAGAGGGTTTCCTCTTTCTCTGGTCCTCTCTAATGCTAAAACCCACTTTGGTGATTTTTCCAGACCTTGTTGAAAAATGAGCCAGAACTAGCCAAAGGACCCAGTCAAGATAGTTCGCCATAGGCTGTGGGTACAGCTTAGGATAGAGTACGTATTTACCATCCACCATCCACCATAATTACTTACCATCAATTCAACTCCTAGGTTGGTTTTTTTTTTTTATTAATTATCACATGATGTAGAACAAGAAGACACGTGCAATGGCTCCCACCCCTCAGACTGGAGTGGATGGGGTGGCATGGTGGCACCCTTGTGCCTTGGACCTTCCACCTTGGGGGAAGTCTGTTCGGTTTGCTTCACCCTGGGCCTGACCTAAAATGGATTGTCTTTGAACTTTGCAACTTGACAAGCAAGATGCCAGACCTGAGGGAAATGTTTAGGAAAGGGCTTCAGGCCAAGTTTATAAATCCAGTTGACACCGACCTTGGACCCCAAAGGTAAGAACATTTGTAGTGGAGTAGGAAACAAGGGTAACAATGAGGCATAAGCGATGGCCCTCTCCAGTCACCTGCTTCCCTCAGCCCTAACACGGCTTTTTTTTTTTCCTTAGCACTTGTACAGAGGAGGATGCAAGTGGGTATATGTTTGAATAACAAAGAAGTTAATTCTTCCTTCTAATAACAACTGTTCCCCTTATTTGATTCCCCCCCCGGGGGGGTGTACAAGCTTGTTTACACCTTCAATATTCAAAGGATTGTCACAGAGGGCAGAGGATTCACTTTTTTTTTAACTGTCCATTCCAGACCTTCTGAGAGAAAAATCTAAAAGAGCTAGCCTTCAAAGATGTGGGTTAGATAAGGCTGGACGGGGACAGCTCAGTCTCCACTGGCTAAGTGTCCCAATACCCAAAGGTCTGTTGGCCCAGGTTCTAAATATATCCTGCCTGGGAAATTGCAATGCCCAAGAGTGATGAGAAAAAAATAACTGGGGTGGGGGTGTGGGGGAAGGTAATGGGCTTCCTGCCTCTCACATACTTATAAACTTGTGTTATTTTCTTTAAGTTTCTCAAAGAAGGACCAAAGTTTTGTCAAGAACTCGCAAATGAAGAGGATTTTCCTAGACCTGTAAACCGAGATTTCCCAATTCTTGACTTCGGAAGGAAATTTTAACCAAATTCTCCTGGAAAAGTCAAAACAGACCTGTGACAATCCTTTGAATATTGAAGGTGTAAACAAGCTTGTACACACCCCTGGGGGGGGGGCGGACTCAAATAAGGAGAGCAGTTGTTATTGGAAGAATTAACTTCTTTGTTATTCAAACATACACCCACTTCCAGCGTCCTCTTTACAGGTGCTAATGAAAAAAACCTCGACAGTTGGGGGGCCTGGCCTTCCAAGCCTACGGGCTGAGAAGAGCTCTCCACTCAAGGGCCTTTGGGGTGGTATAGAGTGTGGGGAGGAGGGATGGTAGCTAGTGCAGGAAATCACTGTCTTTTAGTAGTTCTTATAGACAGAAATTGGAAAACTCTTGTTCAGCGAGGTTAGCGGCCTCTGGGGCCTCAGAAACCAATTTTGCTCGCTGATAGAGGGATTGGGCTTTGGGGTTGGACCAAAGGGGGGAGTACCAGCTGCATGCTCCTCCCCTGTCTCCCATCTGAAAGCCTGTACAAAGAAATGGATGGCTAACTTCGCGACTCCATCAGAGGTGGGTTTTGTTCTGTCAGGTCCCTGGATGAGGTTCTGGTCGGAGAGCCAGAAGGCAGGGTGTCTATTTGATCCTCCTCTCTTGCATCCTTACCAGTGGTCCAGGCTACTCCTCTCCAGGGCTTTCCACAGCAACCTCCTACCCCCGAGGCCAGCTCAGTTGGGTCTAAGCATTCCACTCCAGAATAGATCTTGAGGTTTCCTGGGATGCAAGGAAAACTTTCCCTCTTCCTCCACCCCCACCTCTGTTTTGCAGCAGGACCACACCTCTACCGTCATCCTACTTTAATCCACATTTGATGGCCTGGGCTGAAAACCCTGAACAACCAGGAATGCCCAAACGACTACCACCCGTAAACCCAGGCTCAAGGACCTGATCTCTTTCTCTTTCCTTCAGATCTGATGTTCTTCTAATCTAACGGGGATCCACACACAACCTTCCCAACCCCCAACCCCCACATGCCCCCAAAGCTAAGGGGAAACAGAAGGGCTGGCCAAGGCTAAAACTAAGCCACCCCTCCCCTTCAGTAAAAGAGGAAGACCTCCCAAGACCAACACCCGCCCCCAGAAGAGGCCAGGGTGTCCCTCCCTTCTGCCATAGCCCCCTGCTGTGGGTAAGACCTTCTCTGCAGAGGACCAGAAAGAAAGCCGCTGGCACAAAGGCACGTGGGCTTCGGGTAGACCCCATCCTCAACCGGACAGTGAGGTTTCAGTGCTCCACTGCCCCAGAGCATGTGTCTAGGGTGAAAGACAAGCTAGGGCTACGATTCCCTTCCCTTGCCATCTTCCACCACGTCTTGCCACGAGCCTTGAAGCGAAAGCCGAGGCCTAAGACCCGGACGCCATTGCCGGCCAGGCTCCCCTCCCCCACGCTTCTTTCTTTGCTTCTCTGAGACCCAGGAGGGAGGAGGCTGCAGGCGCCTCCGCGGATAGAGCTGCTATTGTGACCTTCCTAGGCTGAGCGGGAACCCAGCGGAGTGTGTACTGCCCGCGGTGCCGGGGGGAGGAGGTGACTGTGTGCAAACCTCGGGTGCAGAAGGGGTGGCACCGGGAAATAAATAAAGGCTTGCAACCTCGGGCAGTTGGGCCCTTCAGAGAGCGTTTGGTTGTGTTTAGATTTCGGTGCTTCCTAATACTAATTGCAAGCTCAAGAGGAGCGGAATTTATGGCGAAGGCCAAGGCGGCTTGTTTATAATTTATGAAGTTTTAAATGGTTGTGCCGCGGGCCCAGCTCTCTCGGGCGGGCGGCCGCGTGGGAGTGCGCCCTCCCAGAACTCGCCGCCGCCCCCACCCACCCTAGGAGTGAGTGTGCCCATCACGTGACTTACGTTAGAGGCATGAAAGAACCAAGCAATTCTCTGAAGTATCCAGAACTTCAGGAGGTGGCAGAAGGCGGCCGAGTTGGTCGAAGCGGCCCCTCCCCCCTCTTCCAATATCCTCACTCCACAGCTGGGCCTGTGCGGCTGCGGCTGCCTAGAGTGGGAGCCCCCAACCTGACACTTCCTTAGAGCTTATGTGTGAGAGGAAGCTGATGTCAGCCGGGCTAGACACTGTTTAAAGTCTAATCCATGAAACCCTAAGCCACAGATGACACTTGGGGTTTTGCAGACACCCGCAGACTCAGCAGATACTCTTGCGGTAACACACCGCGCTGGGAAACGCCTGGAGCCGTGATGCATTATGTATTTTTTATTATTATTTATGGTATGAAGAAGAGATGAGAGAAGCCGGATTGAATCTAAACAGCCTGACAATTCATCTATTTACTATTTAGCCAGTTAAGAAAGGTGGCTGTGATCCCGACAAGGCAGCTAGTTCTTCTTTGATTTCCTTAATAGCCTAAAAATAATTTCTTACAATTATAAATTCTGCCTATGAATGCAAGTTCCCGAGAAAACAATGTTAAGCCTTAAGAGTGGGTAAAATATGCCTTCAATTGAAGTCATTTATTCTGTTGATACAATTCTACAACATATATACTTTATACTTGCTCAGATAGTCAAATTTAGCTAAAGGATATCCCCTCCCACCCCCAGCCTAACATGCCATTTTTTTAAAACAGCACAAAGGAACAAGGAAACTAAATATTATTTTGAGCCATCATTACTGAGCAAAACACAAACATCCGAGTAGAAAACATTGCTGCTCCACTAGAGAAGTAGAAGTTATTTCCACACAATAGGAATTCCACCTCGTGTCACCAGGCTGGTAGTGGGAGTTGCATATTTGCCAAGCCAAATAGAGATGTGTGGGCGAACTTTGCTGAAATACAAAATAACTGAACCTTGCCTGAAGGCCTTTATTCCAAGTGCCCCCTTTTGTAGAAGTGGGTGTAAGTGCCCGACCCTAGCTAGAGCCACACTAATATTTACAAAACGATTATAAATTCTGTAGACTTTTTGCCCATTTTGCACAAAGAAACAAGAGTAAACAAGGTGTTTATACGTGTTATATTCCATTAATGAAACTTTTATTATTTTACATTATGGAGGATGTTTGTTTTCTTTAGATGTGAACTACTGACCATTACAAAGGAAAAATTCGAGAGCATTTCCTAGAGAAAAAAAGACTGGGTGCTTGCCTCTACATGATCATTTCTGTTTATAATGCCGCACCTTAGCTTTCCTAGCTTCATTTTTCCTGTTTCTCTTACGCTTTTTCTTTGATTGTCAGGGTTTTTTCCAAAGTCTAATTTTTTTATTATTTAATGCAAAAAATTGACACCCTCCCCCATGTGACGATCATGTAACAGAAAGAAGTAAAAGGAGCCCTGCAGGTGCTGCTTCGTCAAAGCCCTATTGCAACCCACCCCACTTAGACTAGTTCCAGGTTTGTGTCCTTTAATCATTGCCACTTAATCTTAATAGCTCTAATGTAATCAAATTTCTCCATGTCAATTTGTACAATAGGCTCCAAATAAATAAAATATTTTGGAGGGTTCTCTTTTGGGGGGGGGTCTTACAAGCGGGATAAAGGCAGAGTGATATCTGCCTGCAAACGTGTGTGATTAACACAGGTACACTTCCAACTGAGAAAAAAAATTTTTTATTCTAAATGTTTGTTCAAATAGTACCAGACAATTTGAAATCAATAAGCTGTGTCGAGTGGTGAGGGCTTCGGCTGTTGAGAAATGACTAGCGTGAGCCACCGGGCTGCTTGACTCTACCCATGAAGGACCATTTGTGTTCTCAATCCTTTATATCAACTACAAACACCAGCCACGGTTACAACTGTTCAAAACTACTTTCTCAACTAGTTCAGACCAAGGGGACTAAAGAGGTGAAATGTGGCCCCCAAGGTCTGGGAGCGTGTACCTAGGCCCGGCTGAAGAATTCTACAAATATACATATAAATACATTAAGACGAGGATAAATAATCAGGGAAACGAAATTACTCGCTTCAAATAATAAATACAGATTGTTTTAGTCCGATGCAATCTTTATAGGAGGGGAAGGAGCATTATAAATTATGGTCTCTGAAACTAAGCTAGACGGAAGGGCCAGGCCCCGGATATTCCTGGCTCTAGTCCCTCTTCAGGACACGCCGCCACGGATGGGTCTCGGACTTACCTTAGGGACACCATTACCAGATTAGAGTCCCTCGGTCCGCAGTATATGGCACTGTCAGGTTTACAGGGGAGGATCCTTGCGGCTGATTTATGGCGAGTAACCCGAAGGAGGGGAGGCCCAGTCGCATCACCCTCGGCCGGCCGCTGGAAGCCCAGCACACTTGTGAGGCTTCGGCCAGGCCAGATAGATCGGGGAGGGGGGTCCTCCGAGCTGCCCCTCGGGCCCCGCCCCACCACCACCCCTGCCACCAAAACCAGCTAGGTAATTGCGCCAGGCCGGCGGTAACCGCTACAGATGTGTTAGTTTGGGGGCCTCGGACAGGCGTCCCTGAGAGGAGTGGTGAGCCGAGAGATCTGTGTAGGTGGGATGAGGGTCGCACGGTCCGTGGTGATGATTGCCAGGGATTTGCGCGGCGCAGCTGTAGTCCACGCTGGCCGAAGACGGGTGCGAGAGGTGGCCCAGATTGAAAACCGGCCCCGACGCGGGCGCCATGGAGTCGACGAAGTTGCCACCCACGTACACGGGGCTGCCCTGCAGGTTGGCGCTGGCGAAGCCCCCGCCGTTGCTCGCCATGGGGTGGGGCTCGAACTCGGGGGCTGCGTAGCGCTTCTGCTGTGGCAGGCAGCTGCTGAGAGGCGCCGTGTAGGCGGCCAGGCCGTACATATTGGGCTGCGATTTGGCGAAAGCGGGCGGTGAGGGTGCGTCGTAGGCTAGGCCGGGTACCGGCGGCAACTGGCCCGAGTAGGCCACGTGGCCCGCCGCTCCTCCAAGAGGTGGGCTGCGCTCCGGGGACTGGCCTGCTGGAGAATGAAGGATGCCCTTGGCCTTCTGGTCCTTCTTGTACTTCATGCGACGGTTCTGGAACCAGATCTTGATCTGGCGTTCGGTGAGGTTCAGCAGGTTGGCCATCTCCACGCGGCGCGGCCGGCACAGGTAGCGGTTGAAGTGGAACTCCTTCTCCAGCTCCACCAGCTGGGCGCTCGTGTACGCGGTGCGCACCCTCTTGGATGCCGGGCCCGGTGGACTCTTATCTTCGCAGTTATCTCCTGGGCAAGGAGGGAGACATAGAGGGTGCTGAGCGAGGAGTAAGGAACCTCAGAATGGATAGAGGTGCTTCTCTGTCTCTATTTTCCTCCTCTCCTCTCACCTCCACTCCCCAGTCTAGAGTAAAGTAGGGGGTTTTTGTTTGTTTGTTTGATTGTTTGTTTGTTTGTTTTTAAAGAGGCCAAAGTCTGAGGGAGCATTCATTCTACACACTTCTAGGCCTACCTGTCAGTTGTCCCTGTAATCTCTGCCCTCCCTTGCCTTTTCTTTCCCTTCCATCCTAACCCATCTCAACCCAAAGGCCATGAAGGACTTGATTGTGAGGCTAAAAGCAGCTCAGGAGACACTCCCTAGCAAGAGAGACAGACTTCTTTGAGCATCTGTCCCTCCCAACCTCTGCTGCTGGGTACCAGGAATGAGAAGGGATCAGAGGCAGCTCCAGGCCCAGCCTGCCTGGTTTGTTTACAGGCCAAACAGTCCACAGAGCAAAGGAGAGAGCAGGGGTCTTGGCACCTGACTCCAGCCAGATTCACCCAAAAGCAGGGAGGCGAACACACACACACACACACACACACACACACACACACACACACACACACACACACACACACCACGATACTGCCCTTGGCTTTTATGGGATCCCAAGGCCAGGCTGAAAGCATGCTGCATGTGGCAAATGCTAGCAGCAGCAGGCTCAGCACTGGCTTCACCTCCCCTGCCACCCCTAGCAGCTCGTCCACTCCTTCACTGGGAAGACAAATGGATTTCTCCTGGGAGGGAGGGCCTATGCCTGAGCTAGGGAGGGAGGGGCAGAGGAAGGAGCTTTCAGGCAGGAAGACACTTTTCCCCTAGGAGCAACGGCCTGGGGAGCATCAGGCAGCAGAACAGAGACCTGATAACAAATAAAAGCCCAGGCTTCAGACTAGCTCTGGACCTGGAAAATAACCCCCCAGCCCCCCCCCCAACAAGAACACAAAGCAAGAACGTTTCCAGAAGCAAGCAGCCATCTGAGCAATGGAAAGGCATCAGCCCTTCATTGTGACCCTGGTCCTTCAAACTACCAATGGACCAAGAGGAGTCTTTCTCAGCTCTCCCTGTCAAGGGTGAGAAAGGGGCAGCTGCTCTTGTTCCAGATTATTCTGTCCCCCCTAAAAGAAATGTTCTTCCCTGTTATGGATACCCTAGAGGGGCTAAGACTCACAGGTATGCCTTGAAGGCCCTGATGTTGTATTCATTAGATCCAAGTCCACCCCTCGGTGGATCTGGGGATCTGGGGGAAATGAGGATATTGTCACATATCTATTTCAGAGTTCTTTGGAAATTTTAATAAAATAAATGGATAATGTCTATAACATATTTAGGCATGGTTCTTCTTTTTTCTTTTCTTTTCTTTTCTTTCTTTCTTTTTTTTTTTTTTTTTAACTTAGTGTTCTATTTTGAGAATGATCTCTGAATGGGGGGACCAGGAACTAACTATGCTTTTCAGGCTCTCATTGAACTCAAGTTATTCCTGTCTCAGCCTCTAGTGGTGGGATTGTAGATGTACACAACTAAGCCCGGCCTATCTTCGTGTTTGAGGGGCTGCTGGGTAGAAGAGGAAGCTGAGTTATGGTCAGCAGCCTGGAGGGAAAGATAATGGGCCAGTACAAGGAAGACCTTGCTATTAATAAGCATGAGACCAGTCCAGCAATGGCCCCAGCAACGAAAGGGTGCCCTATTTCTGCAAGGCTATGTACCCAATCAAAGTCACTAAAAAGGACAGGCATTTCTACCCAAGTGGGAGTTTGGATGTATTGTTGGTAAGTTTGCCCTTATAGCCCCTTATAGTCTCTTTGCTCCTGGCAATAGGTTCTTGGGGCCCATGAAGGGAGTGATCCAGGGATGATCTGCTCAGAGAGCTACCTGAAGTGGCACAGCTGCTCTTCTGCTTCGAGTTCTGTCGAGACTCTTTCATCCAGGGGAAGATCTGTTTGCTGATGGTGGCTGAAGAGCTAGAGGCATTGGGCCCACCCTTGGTCTTCTTGGCAGGCACTCCACCTCCAGGATTGGTGGGTGAAGATGGGGGCAAGGTAGGTGGTGGAGGAGGGGGTTGTGGTGGCTGCTGTTCTGAGTTCAGACCAGGAGGTTGATTGCCACCACCACCGCCCTGGCTATTCCCAGCCCCAGGCCGCATGCAGCTCCCATGTTCAGTTCCTTTATGGGCTGGGGCTCGGAGAGGTGCAGAGCCCTGGATGGAGCAGGCAGAACCTGGGTAATCACTGTCCAGGGAGTTGGCAGCAGCAGGGGGTGGGTAGGGCTGATGAGGAGGAGCGCTGTAGCCATAAGTGTCGGTGGCTTTGCCATATCCATAGCCTCCAAAGAGTCCCGGGTTCTCATAGTATGCAGCCTTCTGCATGGTGCACTCAGGAAGCTCCAGGGCCTGCTGACCCTGCTCAAATAACATTGACTACCACTGTCTCCTTCACCACCAAGGCCAGTGTCTGCTGAATCTTGAGAGAGCTGGGCCAGTTCCCAGGCTCCAGGTGACCTGCCAAGAAGAAAAGTGAGAGATCCTAGAGGGACTGACACTGGCAAGATCAACCACCACAGAAGGACTAGAGCAGGCTCTTTGGCTTCCCACTCACCTCAAAGTGGAAGGGTGGACAAGGGTTTTTATGAGGCTCAGTCTATATGAACTCCTGAAAAAGTTGGGGAGTTTCTCCTAAATGTAAGGAAAGACCTTTCCTTCTCCTGAGTTCAGCTTTAACCCAAGGAGGCAGCCCCCTTCACCTCAAGATTCTCTTGGAGAACTGTCTTTCTCCAAGATTGCCATGGGAAAACATTTATGACTGGCTGATTCTCCCCTTACATTATGATCTCCTCAAAGAGAGGGGCTGTGTTTCTATTCATCTACATAGTCCTAACATTCAGTGTACTGTTCTGCATGCAGTAAGTGTAGTAAATGCTTATTGAGTAGATGGGTGAATGGGTTGCAGTCTTTGGATAATCCTGGTGTTTTTTTCCGGGGGGGCGTGGTTTTGGGTTTTTTTGGGTGGGGTTGTTTTGTTTGTTTGGTTGGTTGGTTGGTTGATTTGGAAATGCTGTGTGGGAACTCTCACCTCCAAACCCTAATCATAGTGTTTGCACACACACACACACACACACACACACACACACACACACACACAGCTTCCAAAGCTTCCCTCCAAAAAGTATCTTCCCAACCTAGTTTCAAAATTGCACCATCTTTTTTGAAGACCTAGACAGTCCACTTGGATGGCAGGGTGAGAATCCACACAGCTGGTTTTGTGGGGCAGTACTGTGAAATCTACAATGTAGAGGAACTGAGAGGTAAGGAAAAAAAAAAAAAGACTTAAAGACTCCCAGACTTACTTTGAAGCTGAAAAATGTTTCTTTCATCTACATTTCCCTACACCCCTTGGTTTGTCCTTCTATTGCCTTTAAAAGGGCATCCTGGAAGATGAGTGAAAAGGACTTACATTGTGAAACGCATGTAGTGTGGCTGAGTGCTGGATGATGGTGTTATGACTTCATCATTTTCCTTTGGATCTTTACATAAATAGATATTATTATTATTATTGCCCTCTGCTCTGGACCTTCCATTCTGCCCCACCTCCCACCCAACCTATAACCAATGAGAGAGGTTCCCATGACATGATGAATGGACCCAGAATTGGAAGGATGGGGAAACTAAGAAAAATTCCTCCCCTTTTGTATGCCCTGGCTCTTCATGGGAGGAGGGGGTGCTCATCACACCCTTTCTGAAAGGCTCCTGAGGAGTTAAAGTATAACCAATATCATTCAATCACTTTTGTCTGTTTGATAAAGAAAACTCACAGGTCAGCTCTCTGGCCTCAATTCTTGATGGCATCTGTCAGGCAAAGTTTCTTTTCAAAAACTCTCTCTAGCTTCCACTGTCGCCATTGCCATCGAGAGGCATGCAGCTTATGGCCAGTCTGATTCACACGCAGGAACCAAAGTACTTCTGCATTAATTCCACACACACCCCATATGTATTTTCATCAGGAAGCCCAATCAATTAAGAAAACCCTCCAAATTTGTCCTTTGTTTGGTAATTTTGTTGCCCACTTTGTTTTAGAATATAAGTGAATGTGCAATTTATCTTGATGAGAGACCAAGGCCCTTCTCAGCGGGTTCCAGGAATGCTGAGATGTTTTGTTGTAGGTGTTGTTTCTATTAGTTCTCACACAAGTGTGCAGTTAAGACATCCGCCTAACAAAGCTAGACTAGTTCTTTTGATTAGTTTTCAATACCAATCTCTTGACTACTCGTTACCAAACAGCAAATACGTAGTTAAACCCTCATTCTGTGACTAATATTTATGTATGTTTGCCCCAGACCAAAGAACTTGACACAGGCTTGCTAAGTTTTAGGCTTTTCAGGGGTTCTGCTTACTTCAGGATGTCTAACCCAGTCACCTAAGGCTTCTGAGACCACCAGAATGTGTCCCTGCTTTGTCATTCTACTGACAGCTGTGGAAGCAAAACATCCCGCTCCTGCCTCCCTGTTGACCAAGCTTGTCTTGGAAGGTGGACCAGTCACATTAAAATGGCTCCTTGAGGAATTAAGCAAGCCTATGGGACAGATGACTGCATATTATTTTTGCTCCTGTTGCATGTTCCTAGAAAAACTCTCTTTATAAAGTCCTCAGAGTTCCCCCCACCCCAAAGCTCCCTTTGAAACTGAGAGTCATCTCTTTGCCTGTTTACATTGTCTTAAGGAATTTCCAAGCCCACTTCAGAGCCTAGTGTTGTTTCCTCTACAAGCAAAGGTAGCAACTGGTCTGTCCTCTTTAGTGGGGGGGGGGGGACTTTGCAGCACCCACTACACAGAACCTAAAGAAGTCCCTCTTCCAAAGCAAAACCTCCGAATATTGTTACAGAACTGAAAAAAAAAAGTTTATTTTTTTCCAGAAATCCCTACTCCTTGTGAACTCTGCTCGACCCTAAAAAGCAGGACTGGGCCATAAATCATTTGGACAATGGTCAACTGTTCAGTGGCTCATCTTTTCGATCACCCCCCCCCCTTTAAGGCTTTCTTTTCTCACCCTTTGGTACCTTTGCTCATTTGTGCGCCAAGACCCAAATGCCTTGGGGTGGGGAGCTTTTGGGGGGGAGCCTTAGGGGGAGGGGCAGTTGAGCAGGATTTCTTATTTGGAGGCAGTACTCCGTTTTCCTCTCCCCTCCCCCACTCCTCCTCTTCCCATCCACCCCCACTCTTACCCCAGCCAGAGGAATGGGACCCTGCAGCCAACCACCCAGTCCCCTGGAGCACCCTTGCTCCTCTTAGGGAAGGGTTCCCTAATGGGACTGCCTAGTCCTTTTCCAAAGTCCCTGGAAGTTACCCAACTCAGCTTGAAGGCCTAACCGCAGGCCCAGAAGACAGGGCCAAATGGTTTCCAGCCTGAAGGAAGGCCGGGCACCCTCTCAGAGCTCACGTGCTTCGCTCGCTCTCCAGCCATGCTGGCCCGCCCAGATGGCCTAGCCTCAGAAGGAACGGAGCCCTGATACTTGCTCACTGCACTTAATTCTGCCCAGATCAATACCTAATATGATACCGAATAAATAAAAGGCGCTCACAGCGGCCAGGGGACAGGGTTATTAAGCAGCTGGAGCTCTCACGGTGCATATCAATGCACCTGTCATTGTGGTTTGTAACAAAATTTATGACTGCGACCACGGCAGCAGTAAACGCTTCAGTAAGGAATGAAAAGAAAAACACTTCCCAAGGCCCGACACTTTTCAGAAGTGGAAAGCAGGCTCCGCGTAGGAGGCAGCGCAGCAAAAGAATTCCCTACTCCGCACTTTTCCCGTTCACACACCCTGCGTGCGAGCTGCGGGATTATATAAAGTGGCCGGCGCCCCGGCCTTGGCTAGCAGCTGTGCTCGGCGGCCCGAGTTGGAGAGAGAGAACCGCAAGCCCATCCGTGGACCACAGACCTGCTGCCTGCCTGGTGCCTGGTCTCGGACTCTAGGAAGCTTCATGGCTGCGCAGAGACCCGCTAGGTGTTCGGCTCGCCCGCCCGAGGCGGCCGCGGGAAGGCCCCGGGGAAGAGGGAGGCTTGGGCTGGGAGGGAGGAGACAGCATCGGACCTTGTCTAGCGCTGCTCTGGTAGTGAGCAGCGGACCGCTACCGTCAGTCGGTGCCACTCGTGAACGCCAGAAGTGGGAGTGATAGAGCGCTGCTTGTATCAGTTTCTCTTAAAATTCCTGGTCTAACCTCCACTCCCTACTTTGCCTAAGCCGGGACGGAGAGATGGCACTCCTTGCCCTCATGGCTTTGCTACTTCAGGTTTGGAAAAGCAGTCCTCAGCGGGTTTGCTGACAAGAGAATTGGCTGCCCACATTCTCCTGACCTCTCTGCCTGAGCGTCTTCTCCCCTCTGGGAAGCCCAGGACCCCCATTCTAAATCACTCCTGTTTAGCCCGAATAACTCAGTACTGTAACAAACTCTGCATTTAAGACAGCGGACGCAGTCTATTAAAGGGCCATAAATTTGAAGGCCGCTGATGGGTTCTCATGTAACAGGCAGTGGCTCACACCGAGGTGATCCACTTCAAAGCCGTCCTTTGTCTCGTGTTTTGATCAATGAATCCTGGGATGACTACCTTAAGTTGACGGGGAGGGGGCATGGAAAGGTAGTGAAATGTATTCATTTGTGCGTTTATTTATCTTTTTTTTTAAATCACTCCCACTCACCACAGTTTGGTATGTGTGTATTTTCTTGAATTTTATCTCTAACTCTTTTTTTTTTTTTTTTTTTTGTAGGCTCTTCGGTTTTCTTTGATATTCTGTGGAAGCAGAAACAGATCTGGAACAAAATGGAAAACTCAGTACCAGCTGGTTCTGTCTTACAGACATATCAGGAGAGCCTTTACCCCCTGTAAGGGTGTCACAATCAATGTGACTATTGTCTGTGGTGGCTGCAGCCATTCCAGACGCTTTGGCCCCAGCAGAAAGAAGACCCAGTCAAATCCAGGGGAGCTGGAGGGCAAAATCCTTGGCTGGATGGGGGAGGGGAGAGAGAACCTAGCCGGGAGGGAAAGATAAGCGGGGTGAGCCAAGTGGGTCAGCCTGCTCAGAGAATACAGTGAATGAAGGTGGGAAGAAGCCTACAGGTTAGAGAAACGGGGAAGAAGGGGAGATGTGTAGGCACACATGGGTGGATGTTATTGGAGCTGCCCCCCTCAGGGCCCGAGTGAAGCAAAGCTAGGCGCTAGCTATATCCTGTTTTGCACATTATATGTCTGGCTCAGGTAGCTCTCCTGGGTGTGTCAGAGCATACCCAAACCATTCTGGGCCTGAGCTGCTCACTTCTGTGTCGGGGACTAGGCTATAAACCACCTAAGAAATTAACAGCCTCCCCTACCTCCACCCCAAAACTCCCAAGCCAAACTGTTCACCACTGCGGCTGCTCAGCAAGCGCTGGCCGCCCGCCCCCCTCCCCCGGGTAAGGTGAAAGGAGGGAGACAGGAGATGCCGTCTCCTCTTGCTTCTGCCCTGTGCAATTTGTCGACTCAGTAGTTTGCAAACACTAAACTGAGGCCCCGGGAAAACCCCCACACAAAGCGTTCTGGGCGCTTCTAAGGACTAGAGAGGATCGCCGTAAGCCTTTGAAGCGACCTTTGGCTCGTGCAGCAATAACTCACCCCTTAATGAACACCCAACGGAAGCGCCTCAGAGAGATCCCAGCCCAGTAGGACTCCTAACTTCGGGCCCCCGCCCCCCAACTTCAGCTTCTCAGAGGACATGTGTTGGGGGCCACGTAATTTGCCTGCTTTCAGCACCCCAACCTTCTTGGCTGGACCCCGAGGATGGCGCAGCGGAGGTGCAGGGGTTATCAGGGTGCGCAAAGCTTTGGCCGCAGTCCACAACCCGCTTTATATAGTACAACCGCGTGGGCACACATTAACCCTCACAGTTTGATTAATTTTACTTATTTTTTGGAAAGGGCTTCTTTAGAAGTAAGATGCCCTCCTGAGAAGAAGAGTCTCGCAATCCTATGGCATCTAGTTAAATTTTGTTTTCCAGGCGCTGAGGAACCCGGTAAGTTCACGCCTGGGCTTTTTCTATGGTGAGTGGTGCGCTCTGTGCACTGGACAACAGAGAGGCTTGGGACGGGGAAAGGGAAAAGGATCCCAAGTTAGTTAGTTGGGTGACAAGCAAAACACCCTTTCTCCCAGAGCTTTCTTCTGCGTCTCCTCTCTTCCCCTCCTTCAAGGCGTGCAGCCCTGGCCTAATTTGAGCATTTTGGGTGCCCCCAAATCGTTCACTCTATCTGAGTTCTAAGACCCTTTTCACAGCCTGAAACGTCAGAAGCAGAAGGAAGTTCTGTGGGCTAGCTGTCCGGAGAAGAGAAGCTGGCTCCAGACAACCCGACCCCCATACCCCATCCACCAGCAGCACCCAGGGATAACTTCCCGGACAGGGCCAAAGTGGAGCCTTGGTGGGGATTATTGAAAATTTCGGGGAAGTTATGAGTGCTCCATGGGGCCAAATGAAATGCTGCTCGCAGTAATTGGATTCAGCTGACTAAGTTGGCAGGCTCGCAGCTCCAAGGCAATGAGTAAAGAAAAATGTCCACGGACTTCAAATTCTGATGGAGCTCAGTGTGGCTGCCTGATAGACGAACTTTTCCTGCTCCTCATAATGGTCAGGACCTTGAAACTCAGCCTCTCTCCCACTGGGGCCCTCCCAACTTAAATTTAGAAAGTGCCCCTCGATTTGGGGTTCCCCTCCCCCTGCATGGTAGTCCAATATGATCTGGCCCACTCCTTCTCAGAGAGCCCCACACTCTTGCCTTGGTTGGGGGAAAAGACCTGGGATATTTATCTTCTACACTTCTAGCCTGAAGCCATGAGGAACAAGTCAACAAAGGATATGAGGAATGCAGGAACCAATATGATTTACCTTTCACCACTTAAGGGGTATTTGGGCAGAAGAACCCAGAAACATTAAACCTGTTTGTTGTTCATCATTGTAGCAGTCAAAGTCTATGCCAATGAGACACTGTGGAGAACCCTCCGGGGGTCTTTTTAATTTGGGGGACATTTTCATTCCTATGGGGAAAAATAGGAAGCCAGCGGCAAGAGGTAAAGGCTAAGTGTAGGGGGTGGCTCCCATAACAAGGCAGGGAGCTGGCTGGCCACACAGTTTATTTTAAATATGTATAAATCAACCCGCCTGCATCTAGCCCAGCAGCCCAAGACACAGAATTAATATGATGTTCCATCTTACTTTGGCAGTGACAATGTTTTAAAAAAAAAGTTTCTTTTTATTTATTCCATTTTCAGCCCGTTCTTATAACTACACATTTACCCCTCAAAATACTAACTCCAGCCCCTAGTCTGTTCGCCAAACCCACTTCTCAAACTGCTACACCCCCTCCCCAATGCTGCCGGCCACCCTCTAAGCCTGGTAAGGTAGTGTCCTCTTAACCTTTTGGTAGGCGGGGAATGTCCCCATAAAAGCGCACCTCGTTACGATTAATCACCGTCCTCGATGTATATGTAGAAGTGTATCTAGGTCTGCGGGCTGCCTCACCAATTGGCAATAATCAAGATCACAGATTACTCAAAATAAATCATATTTAGTATACGGCTCAGGGCAGCAAGCAGCCCTGTGCCCAAAGATTTTCATTTTGTCATGCAATTGCTTACCTGGATCCCAATTTATCATAAACCTGGTGTCTTCGGTCTCAGAGTGGGCGCCAGTGGGGGGGCAGAGCGAGCCTTCCCCCTTTGTCTGCAGACAACAGTGTCCCAACCCTGGTCTTGCACGCTTGCAGACTCGGCCATATACTCGAGCAAACGGAATTCCCGGTAGAACGGAACTAGGCTGAGGTTCAACTACCAATAAACGCTGGAGGAACGAGTTCGCAGTCCCCAAGCTGGCTTCGCCTGCGTTGCTCTCGCTGGTCGGTTCACCCGCCCGCCGGCCCTCTCCCAGGCCCAGAACGGTGGCCAATGGCTCCCCCACCCACTCCTGGGTTCCTGCCCAGCCCTCCCAGGCCCCCCAGAGCTCGAGGTTTGTTTTGCTTTCGGAACGTGGTCCTTTCTGAATTTGGAGAGAGCCCCGGAAACCCCCCTCATAGTCGGGAAATACAGACGCTGCCTTCAAATGCGAGCATATTTGTTCACGTGACCCCGAGGGAAGATTGTACTGATTGAGGCTGAAACTTTCACGCCATCCAGCCCAAGAACACAGCCAGGCCTGGGGGCTGGGAGGAGGGGCGCAGAAAGCTTGGGACCCAGGCGCCTACCCCCGGAACAGACACTGGTGGGTGAGAAGGAGGAAAAGGCTCCATCCTTGCAGCGTAGGGTCAGCGCAGCCACAGCCTGGCCCACTGCAGTGGATGGAGGCTTCAGAATCTCTCCGGGCAAAGACCTCTGACCCCGGCCCAGCCTTCCGCCAGACCTACCAGTGGATTGGACATTGTAATGGTTGCCTCTTAAAAGCCTTTCTGGAAAGGACCGTGGGACAGAAGCCCGGTGCTTCCCTAGCTCCTCGGCGCCCTATATTCCATATCTACATGCACCTAAACAAGATGCCCGCTCTCGTCCATCAAAGCTGATACCTTGCTTTCCCCTACACCCCACCAGGCACTTAAGTTGCGTCCCAGCACCCGCTTCTACCTTAAGTTGGGACCTGCTGGGTCCCAACTCTGGCCTGTCACCCTGCCATCACCCCCACTACTTGGGGGCGCTGGCTGGGGTTCGCAGGCTCAGCAAGCAAGTTGCCACTTCTGAGCCAGAAAAAAATATATATATATATAGCCCAGCAGCAGTACACAACCCAGAGTGACCCATCTTTCTTGGCGCCCTGAGCACTCCACCCAGGCCCTTCTGGGTCTCAAGCGAGCCATTTAGGCGAGGAATCCCTACCCACCTAGACCTGTGTGATTCCAGATCTGCTGGGGCCAAAGGGATGTCGCCGGCTCAGCAACAGCCACGCAGCAGCTTCCCGCTTCCTGCGGTACCTCCAAGAAGTCAAGGGGGAACTTACTGAATCGGCCTTACCTGGGATAAGGAGATTTCTATTTTAGAATTACTGTGTCAGAAACAGGATATCACCACTCTGCAAGTGGCTAGATGGTATTTGCGTAGGTATTCGGCGCGTGGGAAGAAGAGTTAAGCGAATCTAGGCCAAGGCTCACTCCTAGGTTGTAGCGAGATCCTACCTACCTCCGTCAGGCCACCCTCACCCTAGAATCTCATACTACGGGAGAGTCTGAATTTGGCTTTGTGCGTTTCTTAGCCGCTCTGCCGGGCAACTGATGCCCTGCTACGGCTTGTATGGCCTCCTAAGAGAGAAAGTGTCTCAAAGCCATAAATGAGCATGGGGGTGGGGGTGGAAGAAAAAGGGGTTCCTGAATCCCCAAACTAGAGAAGCTGGCGGGTCCCAAAGACCGAGCTCTCAAACTTGACAGGGGACTCCTTTCTTTTGTTCACCTGTCCCAGCTAGACTCAAGCCCACTTAGGGTGCCAGTCTCAACAGACCATAGGCTGCCCCCACTCCACCCCCACTCAGAGGACGCTGACCGCAAGTCTCCAGGCTTATTAGTCTGAGCTCGCGGCCCCGCGGCAAGTGTTAATCCCCAGCCAAAGAGGGGGGCTGCTTTGCGGGAATTTGTCTCCAGGAAAGGATCTAAGCCTTCTTCAATCGGAGCATATGTTCATAGAGCAATAAACCGGAAAGATTTACAGTCCTCGCCCGGCCCCCAGCAGCCTCACACCCTTTCAGGAATTACTTACGATGATTTATCACACCAACCCGGGCAATTGTCACACTGATAAAATAGCCTGGGCCTATGGCCGCCAAGCTGGGCCTTGGGAGGCTGTTGGCGGCCTAGACTCTAGTGAAGCCGAGGAGCCTTTTTGTGGGTTCCTTTCTGAGCCTACAGGGGCATGTTTGAGTGGATTGAAGTGGGTGGGGTGAGACGAAAGACGATTCTCATTGAGAAAAAAGCAAACAGAGAAAGCACCCGGAATCTGCGCGCAGGAGTCACTCGCTAAGCACATAAACATTTGTCATCTTTGAATAATTGAATTAATGTGTTATTGTTTGAATGTATAATTCATAACGGGAAAACTTTGTTGCTGTACTGACGGAGAAATATATACACACCAAAAATTAAAACACACACACACACACACACACACACACACACACACACACACCGCTGCCGCCACACACAGCCAGTTCCCGGCTTGTTGAAATTCTCCTCAAAGTCAATGGAGGCATAGCACAGCTGTTAGGAAGGAGAAGGAGCCTTCGGAAAAGACTGTCCACTGAGGCTCCCGGGATAGAGCTTGCAGCTCAAGGAAGAGAAGATTTGTTGCTTGTCCCCACCCCAGGCCACGGCTATCTGGGCTGGAGTAGGAATGAAGCAAAGCCGAATTTAGGACCTCAAATCTTCTTGGAGGAGTGAGGATTAAAAGAGGCTGAAATGGAACCGAAGGACACTGTCACTTTTGTAGTTCGCTGCAGCCTCCCCTTTCTCTGAGGCTTCCCTGGGTTACTCCGACTTGGGAGGTGGAGGACTTCTTTTCCTTTTGTCAGATATTCAAAAAACAAAACAAAACATTACCAAATACAAAACTAAAAAGGAAGCAAGGAGAAACTGCTCGCGGGGGGGGGGGGGGGGATGAGAAGCTGAGCTTGGGGTGGGGAAGGCGGAGAGCAATAGAGGTAGCTTGGAATCATCTGTTGGTTGAAACCTGCCTGGGGTAAAATTTCAACTCGATTTTATAGCCTTCTATTATGACGCAAAGAAAAATTTACGAGCCTCCCTTGAAAAGAGGGCCGGGGCCTTTTCTCGCTGGTTTAAGAATAGGCAGCAGATGCGGTGACAGCGACCATTGTTCCCGGTAGGACACAGACGACCGGGCAACCTCGGCCCGCGTGCGCCAGGAGTGTCCCTAGCCCGGCGGGATTTTTTTTTTCTCCCAAACTCTTGTAGTCTGGGGAGCAGCCTGCGCCCACCCTTACCCCTCGCACCCGCACCCCTCGCAAACCCCTCACATCTTCATCTACACCAGCTTCTATTCCTCTCTCTCTCTCTCTCTCTCTCTCTCTCTTTCTCTCTCTCTTCCCCCCTACACACACACACACACACACACACACACACACACACACACACACACACCAACCACACTCGGCCCGTCCGTAGTAATTTTTCATAAGCGCAAAGCTTCGCTGAACCAAAGGTCACCATCCAAGCCACTAACAACTTCTGGCCGACTCGCCGTTCCAAACCAGGGAAGCAAAAGCAACTATTTGTCAGCGGCTCTGACAGCTAAGTTCATTAAGGATTGAAATCTGATGAAATAAAAGTCGCCCAAATATTTACCTGCGGGCTGCGCTCGGCGCCCGCCGCGGGGCCGGGTCTGCAGGCCTGGGGGGGCCCCCCTTGGCGGGCCGTGTTCTCGGGATCCCTGCACTTTCCAAGTCGGAGAGAGCCCTTTGCGTGGCAGATTAATGACGACTCCGTGTTTCTTAAGGGACGTGCTGAATTAATTATTTCGCCAATCACGTGGTCGCGACTTGTAGAAATCTATTCTTATCATCTTCCTCGCACTTTGAAAATTCTCCGGGTTATGAGCGGCCCTCCCCTAGCTGCCGCAGAGCCCCTAGCCGCCCAGCCCGGCGTGGGGGGCAGGGAGGGCTCCCCAACATGGCGCCGTCTGCCGAGGGTCCGATATACCGTACTGTACTCAGCGGGCTTAGCTATGGACTCACTTCCTCCTCATCCCTGCCCCTGATTCAATACACACAGTGGTATTGATGTATTGGTGGGCACAGGAGGAGCCATTAGCCAGAAGACGGGCAGAGGACAATCATAAAATGTGTCTGAATATTTAAACTTCTGTCTGCGCACTTATAAATACACATGTCCACGCATGTGGGGCTAGTCCTTCCATATATTAAGGACATATGTCCTATTTTATGCATTCCGCTCATTTCCTGTCTCCACTAAGGCACCACTATCTATTTTGGAACTCCTGTCTTGGCCTCCTCTTCAAAGCTGAAGCCAAGTTGTGGGAAAGCCCTCAAGATAAAAATAGTGTCTGGTACTTTTTATAGTAGAGTGTTTATTGTTGTGTGAAGGGGCAAGAGGGATGCAAGAAAGGAGGGGGCAGGTGTTGGAAATCTCAGAGGGGATTATTAGCCACAGAAAAGTAGGAGCCCAAGATGGGAAGCCGGTCAGGTCAGCTTGGCGCAATGAGCAGCAGACAGCCTCAGATGGGCCCAGAAAACGTACTCTTACCTGGCCTCTGGAGAGTGGGAAGGGTTCTTACACAACAACACTTCCTCTGAAGGGGGTCTAAGGACTGTCCAGGACAGAAAGCCAATTTGGAGCCCCCCTAGTAGCCCAAACAGTTGCTTCTCTCTCTTTCAACAAATAATGCCCTCCACCTTTCAGCCTGGGTTCTATATTAGGCTCTCCAGTGCTCAAAAAATACAGTAGCCAAATTGGAGGCTGGAGGGGCAGTGTAGCTTGCTAAACCTTGAGTGACTAAACTTTCACACCACAGGCACCAAATAAATTGCTGTCTAATTTATTGCAGAAAACAATAAGATAAATTGTTTATAATAAATGTTAGCTTTTAGAAAATGAAGAGTCTCTAACAAGGCACCAAACAGGAGGGAGATTTTGCTACGCCTTTTATTATTTCAAATATAGATCAATGGATTACATCAAAACTACAGGCAACAATTAGTATAAATAATATTTTAATCAGTGGCAGCAAAATATGGTCATTTCTATTTTTTAAAAAGCATCTTGTATGAGCAGACTCCAAGGGTCTGACTGACAATGCCATCTCACAACAAAAGGCTGTCATGGACAAAGTGAGATGGGAGTCAGAAGTGCACTGTCCTCAGCAAACATTGCACTCCTTAGCCCCAGTCACGACCCCAACACAGGTTCTGAAATACCCAAACAAATGCTTCTGGCTCATATTTGAGGAGAACAAACTGGAAATAAATAACAGCAAATGGGCACTGGAGCCTCTCCACATCTTGCCTTCTCTAGAGCACGTTTCCAGATGGAGACTCATTTCCTTCCCTGTCCTGAGTGACTAGGGTGGGGGTGGGGAGGGGGGGTCACCTCTTTCCTGGTCCACTCCGTTGAGCCCAAATGGGTACCAGGTCCAAGTGGGACTTCAGGACTAGGTAACTGCTCTCTGGGCCATGTAAGCATCATTAGCATTTCAAAAGGCAACGCCTCACAGCTGAGAGGAAGAGCTGAAATTTATAAACAAAGAAGTTGCTTCTTACCTCCCCCCCCCCCACCCCGTTAAGTTAGTTTCCAAACTAGTGGGGCTGTGTTTGAGGAGCTGGGGTTTTCTTCAGGAAAGCACACTCTTGCTTTTGGTTTTCCTTTGGGGCAGGAGGAAGGGAAGGAAGTATTTGGTCTGAAGCTGGATGAATAACCAGAACTTTTGAGGAGAGGGGAAATTTATATAATAAGCTCCATAGTGGCTATACAGTTCACTGTTGTGAAAATATATGTTCCCCCCCCCCCCATGGTTCAATGTATGTTCAATTGGCTTTGAGGAAAGAATCTTAATAACTTTCCAACTGGCCTTTTTTCAACTGCTATATCCAAAGACTGTCTCCATGTTGGGGGGGGGGGAGAGAGAGAGAGAGAGAGAGAGAGAGAGAGAGAGAGAGAGAGAGAGAGAGAGAGAGAAAGAGAGAGAGGGAGGGAGGGAGGGAAGGGGAGTTAGAGTCCAAAAGGTTAAGGGTTTAGAGGTCAGTCCTCCGGGCTGAAATACAGCTAATCGAACAGAAAATTTGGCCTCTGGATGAACCTGATTCTGTAATTTAGCCGAACTTCAGTAAAATACCTTTTCAGCTTCTCAACGTGAGGGTGTCAGAAGGAAAAAAAAAAAAGACGTCTTGACTATGTATGAACTCTGTGCTTTTTGTCACCGAAACAATGATGCAAATAAGGCAGGAATATCCATCTTTAATATCCCGGCGTGGTGATATTCAAGTCTTGCCATGTGCAAGTCTGAGAGCCAGGCTCACCCCAAGGAGGAACAAAGAGCTTTCCCCAGGGTCTAATACAAAAGAGCAAGGCTTGGAAGACACTTCTGAGAAGCAGAATCTCAGCCTAGGGACCTCAGAGAAGGCCTGCCCTCAGCTCTCAGGAGACACAGAAGCAAAGAGCAGGCCTTTCCCTCCTCCGCCTCAGTCTACTTTAAAAACAACCACTGAAACTTTCTAAAGTGTTCTGAAATACTGAGAGAAATAACACCATATGGACCTCAGAGTTAAAATTTAAGTTTACCCCTCCTCTATTTCTTATGGGGGTGGGTGGGGGGAGTGGTGGTGAGAGGGGTAACTGCAATCAGTGGTTTCTGTTTGGAGTCCAAGCTTTAGGCAGCAAGCTTCCAAAGGCTTGTTTCATTTGTCTGTACAAACTCTGTCATTACCTTTGGCGCTTACCCTCCTTATCCTTAAGGGTTGGCATTTTAAGAAAATGAGATTTGAACTCTTCCCAGACAAGAAAGAAAAATAAATAAATAAATAATAAAACATTTCTTGTTGTTTGGGGTTGTTTTTAAGTCACTATCTTCAAGGTAAAGAAATAGGCCTGAAAACTTTTAGATTTTTTCAATTTTATGCTTCAAATTAATGTCTTGAGAAACATTTAAAAACACTTGAAGGGAAATCCCTTTAAGATAAACTCTTACGGACTTCTAGATTCTATTAGTTTCTTTTTAAAAATAAGACTTCCTGACCTACTTACTTTGTCTCTGCTGCATAGCACCCACTTGGTATAGGCCATACAGACACTGAGTCCTGGAAAATGCTGCTATGTGGGGTACTTGGAGCATTTGGAATCCAGTTGGAATAGAAAATTCAGACATTATTTGATGACCCAGGGTGTATAGGTTTTGTTTTCTTTCCCCAGAGGAAAATATTGGGCCATTTGTTTCTTTTTTCTGCCCCCCTCCCCCCCGCCTTTCTATCAACCACCCGGAACTGCTTGTGAACACAGTGCTGAAGCAAGCACATGTGGAAACACATTTTCAAAAACTCAGTTTTCCTGAATCCTTGGCTTTCCTCTTGAAGGGTTAAGGGCCTCCTACACATATTTCCAGGGGTGTGGGGGTGGAAGGGAGGAGCTCAAAATCCAGCATAGGGCCAGAAATGAATGCACAGATTTCTGATTCAGTCCCTAAAGCTTAATCCTTTTTACCATCCTAAGGTTTTTGGCAAGCAGGTGTCAGTTATTTACTGTTGTCCATTTCCCCAACAAATAAACAATTACGCAAATATAATCTAAACATAAAATAACCCGTTTCCACTTTCTTCTTAGATTTATTTCATTGGGCATGGGCCACTGGGAGCTAGACATTTCTTTTTAATCACAGCAGAAATTCTATAAATAATCCAGAAAGTTCTGATCCTGGCTCAGCTCTCCTGACAGCACTGAAATCTCCTAGCACTGGGTGCTGGCCTTCTGCCTCAACTTCCCCAGGTTACTAAGCCACACAGCTGGGGGGGGGGCGGTGCAGAATGCCCTGGTTCACCCTGGGATAAAGTCTCCAACTTCATTTGCAAATTCAAAATCCAACAGCAGAGATTTTCATGAGTTTAATGACTCGCCAAGGTTTTATATTCTCAGTAGCTCCTGCCATATGATAATATACTTAAAAGAAGCCCGCCCACCCTCCCACCCCATCCCCACTTTAGGGAGGGGGCTGCCCTCGGGCAGGATGGTAACCTAGTCCGAGGCCCACCTGCACGTCTCAGGTCCACCCCCACAGTACCTTAGAGCCCAGTGAGGTGACAGCAGGCCCCGCCTGCACCCGCAGCTTCGCCTCAACCTGGAGTGCAGGGAAGGACCGGCCCAGGGTCCCCACTTCTATAAGGTCGTCAGGTCCGTGTGGTGGTCCTTGGTCATTGGCTGCAAATGCTGGCTGGAGGCAGCTGAAGAGGAGCAGGAAGATGAGGAAGATGAAGAAGACCTGCCCTTGGTGTTGGGCAGTTTGTGGTCTTTTTTCCACTTCATCCTCCTGTTCTGGAACCAGATCTTGATCTGGCGCTCAGACAGACACAGGGTGTGAGCGATTTCAATCCGTCGGCGCCTGGTCAGATACCTGTTAAAATGAAATTCCTTTTCCAGTTCTAGGACTTGCTGTCTCGTGTAGGCCGTTCGGGAACGCTTGGGCTCCCCGCCGGTATAGTTGGGGTTCACTGTGAGACAAAACAGACAGGACAGCCAGGTCAGAGCCCGGCCACTAGTTAGGCCCCTGGCTTGTGTCTGCCCTCACTTCCTGGCGCGCCCCGCAGCCCTCGGCCCTCCCCAGTGCACCAAGCTCGCCTGCTTCCTCACTCCCGCCCCCTCCCTAAGCATACACTCACTCCCACCCAACACCTTCCAGGCACCCACTCCCCACGCTCACAGGTCCTCAGAGGTGCTCTCTTCTTCCTGGCCCACCGAGAGCTTGGGATCTCCAACATTTTGGAAATGCCCTTCTCGCGCTCTGCGTTCCCTCTGCTGTGGAAATTGAGTCCTCCCCCCACCCCACCCCCATCCCCACCCCCTTTTGCGCCCACAGCCAAGCAGCCAGCCACATGGTCCCGGCCTGCTCCCTCAGCTATAAAAATTTATGGAGAGAGTAATTGCAGCGCCCAAGAAAGCTTTACAAGCCCCCCACCCACTCACGCCCCCTGGGGGGCCCAGACCAAAAGATGCGAATGGGGTGGGGGAGGACTGAGAGGTCATTGCACCCGCTTCTTACCCGAATTCACATGCACCTTCTTCATCCAGGGATAGACCACAGCGGGCTGCTTGAGTGCTGTCCCGGGGGGCGGCTGCTTGGGGCCGGTGGGCTGGCTACAGGCCCGAGCGCCAGGCAGGGGCGCAGGCGGGGGCGCTGGGCAAGGCTCTCCCGGGGCACCGTAATGACTTCCTGGGCCGCTTGGCTCCTGTCCGTGACCCCGCGCAGGCAGCGCTGAGCCAGGCCCGGGCCCACCGCCTCCGAAGGGTTGCTCACCGAAGTCGGGCCGTGGGTAGAGCCCCGAGGGCTGGAAGTCGGCGCCCTGCGCGCCGCTGCCGTAGTAGTCGGCTCCCTGTTCGCCTAGGTAGCCACCCTGCAAATATTCCTCGCACGGAGGAAACTTGGGGTCCACGTACTTAGAGTTCACCATATACGAACTCATGGCCATTAATTTCAGAAGGTAGAAAATACTAATTTTTCTCGTGTTGTCTTTTTTTCTCCTTCCATTGGGCCCTCCTACTTGCTGTCAACTGAATAAAGTTGGGCGGCCATGTGACCAGGCCAGCCAATAGGAAGGGAGTGAGTTTATCACCGGGTTGGTGAGCATCTCATAATTTTCACAAATTTAACTAAATAACATACGTGTAATCAAGTGACTTGCCATGCCACATTTGAGAGTCCCTGACAGATGTTAATATAATTTGATTCTACCCCTAGCATCCCTGTTTCCAGAAAGTAATCTCAGCTTTTGTCTCCCACTGACTTTGCTAACCTCCCATGCCCCCCTCACTCATCATCGCCTGAAGCAGCCCCCAAATTGGGCACAGTTCAAGGAAGAGTGAATTCTGCTATTTGGGGTGCAAAATAAGGAAGAGTGAGTGTGGGCAATGTGGCCTCTGAGTTGGCTAGAGAGTCCTAGGCGGGCAGGCTGCCCGGCTGACTGGCGGGAGTCCTGGACTCTGACATACAAAGACCTGTCACGGCTTTGTCTTCATCAGGGTCACCCAAAAGTTACCAGAATCTGGTGGACCTGAATTGAGTTAGGCAATGAGTAACCACTATGCTTTTCTGCCAATGTCCAGGCTGGAGTGTTTCTAGTTGAAGTTGGGTCTTGCTGACATGGTAGGAGGCCCTCACAGTTCTGGGTCCGGTAGCTGAGGGTTGGGTCAGGTTTGGATGGTGGTGAGGGGACCTTAACCTTGCCTGAATGTACCCCAACTGTCTTCAATGGCCTTCTTTCCAGTTATTTTTTTTTTCCCACACAAAGGTCTTTAAGCCAGGTGAGCCCCATTTTGGGTACCTTTGTATCTCATGCTCCTGCAGGGCAGGGCTGCTGCTGGAGGTGACTGGTCTTTCACCTCACTTCCCAGTACCCTAAATTCCTGGACCTTTGGCCTTCTGCTTAGGCAACCATTTATGCACCTACTGGAACTTCTATTGATAAAGGTAGCAGTTTCTCCAGGAAAAGGCTGCACAACGTCACCAGGCAGAGTCGGTCATCCTGGAGTCCAAGGTAATGAAAAAGAAAGAAAAAGGTGGCTGGCCGGCCGGCACCCACTACTCTCAGTCTCTGGCCATGTCGGAGACACGTGAAGTTTTTGCATCGACCATATATTCCCCTAGAATCGAATCTGTGACTATGTTGGTACCACACAAATTCGGTTCTACAGGGTATATATAGACAACGTTACAACCTCGGGTCCTACACAGAGCAGGCACTCAGACAGCTGCCAGATCTGATTCTTTCAGCACAGACGCCAGGAGCTCCCCAAGATCCGCCTTTCAGAGAAGGTTCAGGTGGGCTCCTGACAATTTGCAGCAATGAATCCTCCTTATTCTCTTGCCAGGATCAGGGCTACTGATCAGCTGAGCAACCAGCACCTTCTTCTTTAAAAAGAAAAGAAGGGGATTTTTTCCCCACCTCAGAGATAACAGGCTCTGTTGCCCCCTCTTAAAATCCAAATCTCCCGCCCCCTTACGAAGTGGTATTTCCCAACAAGAAGCGAAGGCCTTCAGCGGTGGGAAGAGGGTTTTGAAAAAGGCAAAAGCGATATTCTCCACCAATTCCTGAGCCAGGTTAGTGGCCATGGCTAGTCCTCCCGGAATTCGAGCGTTTACCTTCCTGGGCCCTCAGCCCCGCTGGACTTTCGGATCCCGCCGTCGCCGCCGCTGCTGCTGCTGCTGCTGCTGCTTCTGCGGGGAGGCACTGTTTGCGGCCACCAAGCCGGCCTGGGCTGAGACTGCCTGCTAATGGTGAAGGGCAGGGCGAGGGGTCATTCGAAATCATTTACAAACATATCACAAAGTTTCATTATTTTTGCTTTGCCGACAGCAGCACAGAAGAGTACAAAAGTTCACGAATTGCGCCCGCCCCAGCGCTTCTGCTGTCCTGGGCTTGCCCCTCAATCCAGGGTACCAAGAGCCCAGATGCACTCTGGGGCTGGGCGGATTTCAGGGACAGAGGGATGCCCTGGTCTGAGCCAAGCTTTTAGATGCCTGGTAACCGACTGAAGAGGTCCACATTTCTAAGTATTGCTTGGATCCCTTCCCCTATAATTCAAAAATCACTTTCAAGCCCCACACCTTGGTTTTGGTGGGGTGGGGTAGGGAGACTCCCTCACCAAATCTGGCATAATTGGGTGCCCACTTTTACTCTGCACTGTGCTCTTCCAACTCCCTCCTTCCACCTTTCACTTCCTTCTGCTACTTTGACAATTGTGCAGGCATTTCCCGGATGCCAATTCGAAAAAGGTTTAGAATCTGTTTGTTTAAAGACTCTCCCCAGTTGTCCCTTTCATACACTGGGGGGAACCCACGGACAGGCCTGACTGGGGACACTGGGCCTAGGCTTTATCCAGACAAATTGGGGGACTCCGAGGAGTTGAGTGGGGACCAAGATGAGCACACACATTTTCATATTTGTTAGACATTGTGACCTGCATTTCACCTTATTGCTCGACTTGTTCAGACAGGTCAAAGCCAACAAGTTATTGATGAACAAAAGTGTTAAATATTCACCTCCCGTTCAACTGCCCATACAAATGCTTTTGATCTCCCCGGCTTTTTGTGCTTCATGCAGCTACAAGGCGCCAGATTCGGGTTTGCAAGCAAGCAGCCTCAGCAGAGATAAGCACCCATAGCCAAGGGTATCAGGAAAGGAGGGCAAGAGAATATTATTATTATTATTTCCAATCATGGAGTCCAGAGCCTGCTTTCATAGAGCAAACTATATAACCAGGGAAGATCTCCACTTCTCCTGTGAGATCAGCCTCACCAGGGGCACAGAAAAAAAAAAAAATCTGGCCCTGAGCCCAGCCCCAGCTTTCTCTGACCATGAAGAAAAGACATCTCACAAGACAGGGAGGATGCCTGGTCCCTGTGGTCCTTGCCAATCTACTCTTCCATTAAAATTAAACCACCTGGGGTTTGCAGTGAGTGACAAGGCCCCTGCTATTTCCTTGCCTTCCCCCTCTATAACCACCATCCTCACTTAACCCTGAGTAAGTCTTCCTGAAGATGTCACCAGCGTTCTCAGGTTTAAACGTCAGAGCCAAAGACCTGGAGTCCCTGCCCCTGAGCTACTCAATTCCATTGGACTCTTGGAGCAGAAATTCTTCAACTGCAGCTAAGGAGCAGAGGTGAAAGAGGGGGGAAAGATGTTCTTCCTATTCATCCACTACTCCAAATCTAGGACTCACACCAGTGGAGCTGGGACCCCCAAAAGGGAGCCACAGAAGCGAGTCAATTCAACTCACCCAACACCATCAAGGGTTGTATGTTTGTTTGTTTGTAATACATCTATTTTTAAATTAACACACACAGAGAGAGAGAGAGAGAGAGAGAGAGGAAGGGAGGGGGAGAGGGAGGGAGGGAGGGAGAGAGAGAGAGAGAGAGAGGAGAGAGAGAGAGAGAGAGAGAGAGAGAGGAGAGGGAGGGAGGGAGGGAGGGAGGGAGGGAGAGAGAGAGAGAGGAGGCTGAGTTAGACTGGGCAGGGTTAATTTAGGCTGGACTGCAGAGAGGAACTCCGTTGCCTTGGCGTTTACTGTGTCAATTCTAGCAGTAGTGGGTGCTTGCCGCAGTGTAGTTCGTTGATGCGATGGGTTGCTAATTAGTTGCATGTCCGCTGCACCTGTGTGAGCCTAGGAAGCTTGGAAAAGGCCTGTAAGGTCCTGGGAGGTCCAGGAAGGCAAGTGCCAGCTCCAGCAATGTGTTTACTTGTGCGGGTGACTGTGAACTAGGCCCCAGAAATGCTTCCTAAAGGCTCAACCTGGAGCCTCCACGCCCCCACCCTCAAATGAGCTCAGGCCGTTCTAGCCTGGGGAGGCAGCGCCACTCCGTCACCCTCCCATCCCCGCTCTGGCGGACCTTCCCCCACCACCTCCCAGCATTAGCACTGCCCTTTCTTTACTCCAAAGGGAAGGTACTTACTGAAGTTCTCCCTGGTTCTCCCCTGCCGCTCGGAAACCTGTTGCAGTGAAAACGGGGTCACTCAAATTCCACAGGGTAATAAAGCAGAAATAGATGGCGTGCAGAAAAGTAACAAGGCCCCGACTTTCCCCTAATACCTAGAGCTCCTTGCTTTGGGGAGACCGCCTTCGGGAACTGTGCAAAGTTCTCCCGCATACTCAAAGGCAGAGCTGAGGAGTCCGAGAGTCCGTCCTGGCCACCTCCCCCATTTCACGCACCCTTGGGCGGAAACCCTACTGGTTATAAGGCCTGACTCTGGCGGGCCCCCGAGGCAAGCTTTCTCTAGTAGGGAAATGGGAAGTCAGGAAAAAATAGGCCTTTGTGCATTTCCTTCTGCTGCAGGCGGGTGGGTGAAGGTCCACTGGTGAGCCTGCAGACATCCTATCTGTCCGGACCCCAATTCCCTGTCCGCTCCCTCAGGGCAACAGTTTCAGTTCTCCTTTTCCCGTTTCAGGTTGATTTCCAATTCCCCTCCGAGCCTCCAAACCTGCCTCCTCATCTAAGAAGGACCAAGCACAGCTGGGACAACGCTTTTCCACATCCCCAGTTCAGAGCAGGGTCATTTCCTTCCAAGGGAAAAAATGAGATCCCAAAGTGTAACTGGAAAGGAAAATCGATGCGTTTACAGGAAAACAATCTGGATCCTAAAGAAATGGTCTAGAATATGATCTAATTCTATGGGGTTGACACTCATCACTCATCTTTTAACATTCCTCAGGAGAACCTACACACTGAGCATACAGAACAGCGGTGTTCTACCCTCCCCCCCCCCACCGCCGCCCCACCCCGGGCGTTGATGTCCACCTTCAAGTTTTTAGTTCTCTAGGAACAGGAGAGGAAAAAAAAATCCGCTTTGAGATATCTCAGAGGTGACTCATCTCCACAGCATCCTCACTCCCTCCCCCGCCCCCACCCAACTCTGATTGCTTTCTTCTACTTTTGAAGCAACTGCCCCTCTGCTCGGTGGAGAGTGGTGAAGGTCCTACTTTGCGGGTAGAAGCCCTCAATTCCCAGTTTTCCATGTATACAAAGAAAGGGGGACCGTCAAGAGTCCCATTCTACCTATTAACCGAGGTTCAGGCTAAAATTATAATTAACTTCGATAGGCTTTCCCCAGGAAGAGAAGGCTGGGCTCAGAAGCACCCCCACCCCACCCCCAAACTCTAGAGTTACTGTGGAAAAAGTAATAAGTGACTTACTGTTTTTCTTTTCTAGTGGGTAGGGTGGCTGAGAGTAGAGCCGTTGGTCTCCTCCTGAGCCCGGTGCTGGCTGGAGCCTCTCACTTTCCTATCGCTGCTCCAGGAACTGAGCATCTGCACTTGTATGCTCTTAACCTAATTTATGGTGGGAATTATATTTTGGCTTGTCAACTCTCAAGCCATAAAACAAAGTTTATTGGAATCACGTGCTTGTAAACGGCCACTCAGGTCCCTTCTCTGCAGAACCATAAATAACCTTTGGCTTTAAACTTTTATTCACTAAATAAAGGTTCACTGCAACTGTTCCCTTGGATTTAAATAGTTCCAAATATCCAGAATGCAGACAGAGGTCATATTCATATCAATACCCTAGGCTTTTCAACTTGCATCTTTTCAGAGAAGGCTGTTTAAATTGGGGGATAGTGCTATTTGGAAAAGGCTGGTTGGTGGGCATGTCTTATGACTCTGGCTGCATCCGCTGTGAGTATCATCAACTCCTTTATTTCAATCATTTTCTAGCATTCGGTGTGGTAAATAGGAAAAGTCAAAGGCCACTTCTTACTTGCTTATCAAAAAAGTTGAAAATTATTTGAGATTTTGCTAGAGTTTCAGTAGGGAAAGCGTGGTTAGGGGAGAGGCCGGGTGGCCTTGATGTAGGGAGGCAGCTGGAATTAACACTTAGTTTCCTCTGTATTGTTGTGGATGGGGCTTGGTGAAACTTAAAGATAGCCACATGCCTAGAGGTTTTTTATAATTTGCTTAGATCTGAAAGGGAAGCCTTTGCAAGTGACCAAACTGCTTAAAATAGCAAGACGTTTGGTGAAGTGAGAAAGTGCAGAATAGCCCCCGTCGGACTCTGGCAAGTAAAGCTCTAAAGAAGGTTATAAAACAATAAAACGGCCCTGGTGTGAAGGGGCCAGGGTGTGAGGAAGCACAGGAGGCTCTTAAAGGACCTGAGCCCAGGAAGTCATATGTACAGTCCCACTGTGTCCTCAAACCATTTCACGCAGGGCTCAGGAGTCCCTGAAGGCCCACAGCTGAGTGGGCTCTCAGTGGCTCCTCCCCACTGCTGCCCCCTTCACAGGGAGAGACTAAGAAAGAAAGAAGTGTAGGGTTATCTCTGTCTACACCCTGGCCATCTCTGTTTGTGGCAAGTAGGAGAGACAGGAGTGGTGATGGCAGAAATCCCTCTACAAGGCATAAACAAGAAGAGAATTGGCCCCCAGTACCCTTCAGTGTCACCAAAAAGGTGCCACAAACCACGTGAAAATGAGGTTTTTTTTTCCTGCTCTGATAAAATAATGGATGTGCTGCATAGATTTGTAAAGCAAGCAATATGATTTATAAATCAAATGCAGTTATAACATTTCTTATCAGAAAGCCACACAGCCCAGAAGAGAGATCCTTTGTATAAAGATCTCTTTGCATGCTAATTTCCAGCCATTATATGTGCATTTGCAAACCCACTTCCTGATTTGACTCTCATTAGCCAGAAAACAGGAGGTTGTTAGTCCAGACACTAGGACAACCATTTCTCTCCCTACCCCACCCCATTATTATTTTTTTTTAAATCACATTAACCATGTAAGGAGACTTTGCTTTGTTTTACAACCAGTGACATATCCTTAAAGTAGAGACAACCCATTAAAAACTGGTTTTTGGTAGCAGTGGATGAGCAGGTTTGAAATGAATCCTTATTAAGAACCTGGAGGAGACAAATAACACTGTGGCAGTTGAGGAAAGTTCTCATTTGTAGCTTAAGATGAGCAGTTGGTTTTCCAGGCCATCCTGATGAGGCTTTGTAAGGAGGTGAAAACAAGCCTCAAGAAGTGGCATGTGGACAAAGTGCTTGGTGTCTAGTTGGGGACCAGTAAATACTTTTTGGGTGAAAGGTGATGAAAAATGGCGTCTGAGACACACTTACAAGACACAGTCTTCTCTGAACACCTAACAGAGTAACAGGAAATGAGACCATGTGTAAGAAAATGGATGGAAGGAAGGAAGGAAGGAAGGAAAAAATACTTGAGGCAGACATCTTTGTTTTCTGATCTTAGAGCTGCCAGGCAAAAGGATTAAGGAGCAATTGTTTATCTCCTTCCCTTGTTATTCCTCCCCACCTCCAGTGTCCTAGGTTTTATGAATGAAAGAGAAAATGGAGATCTGGCAGAGAAAACATGAACACCGATGGGGAAAGCACAGGTCTTCTGTGTGCTTCAGGATCCCCAGGGCTTTTCCACCCCCTGTAATTAGGATCCCTTAGTAGAGACTTAGGAAGGCCCAAATTGAGCCCCAGTCCACATCCTGTCCTACAAGGACTGTCCTCTTTGGTAGTAGTTGCAATCAAACAATGGGGGAAAAGGGGTGGCCCTCCTTTAAAAATCTGTGTGGAAGCCAGGTGGTAGTGGTGCACACCTTTAATCCCAGCACTTGGGAGGCAGAGGCAGGTGGATCTCTGTGAGTCAGAGGCCAGTCTGGTCTACAGAGTGAGTTCTAGGACAGCCGGGGCTACACAGACAATCCTAGTCTTGAAAAACAAAACAAGAAGAAAATCCCAAGCAACAAACAAAACAAACAAACAAACAAACAAACAAAAAACCAACCAACAACAACCCAAAACAAAGCAAAACCAAAAACTAAAAACAAAAACACCCAAAACTCTAAGGAATTAGTTTGCTGGTAAACCAGAAACCTGGGTATTACCACTTCTCATGTAAACTAGAAGCTAATCCTGAGAATTTCCGTAGGTTTCTATGATGTAGAGTCTCCTATAAGACTTCCCCAACCCAGGTGCCAGAGCTGCTCCCAGGAAGAAGAGAGAGAGGGGGTCCCAGAAGGACAGCATCAGCTATTTCAAGAACAATGCAGGTCACCCTTCAGCACACCCTAAAGGAAATCATGCTAATGTTGGTTCAATAAGAGGCTTTGTTACCTAGAGAAGATGTTGAGCTATCAAACAGATGTTGGCACAACAAGTTGGGACAGAGGGGCAAAGCTTTGGGTAAATCCCTGACCAGAAACACAGGGTACAAAAAGTCTGCTCAGAATTGGTGCTTTAGCACACAGGCTCGGGTTAGAGGCAGAGAAAAACAGAACAGGGATTCCCAAGCAAGTGGAAAATGTGATCTTGACACCAGAGTTGTTCTCGCCTCCACAATGGAGCTACTTATTAGTTTCGAGTCCCCTGAGAAGAAAAGAGGATGCTAAAAGAAAAGGCTCTCAGGAGAAGAAGATAAGAACCTCTCATCCTGTAGAAGGGCCTAGAAGGCAGGATGTCTGACTTGGGGTCAGAGGCTAGAAGAGGCTTTAGTGGTTCCAAGAAAGGTATTTAAGTGCTAGAGAGCTAGGCTAGGTAGCTGGGAATTGGATGGCTTGTAGAGTTGCTCCCTTAGGCTACAGGCAAAGCCTTACAGGGCAGCGCAGCTGGAGGCAGAGGGTGGTCTGTCTCAGACTCTTGGTGTAGTCAAAAGAAGTAGCTTGGGAAAGGGTGGTGGGAAAAGTCTGTAGGCAAGAGTCATGGAAGCCAGAGATGAAAGAGGAGGGAACCTAGTCTCAGGGAGAGCACGCACGTGTGGGTTATAGCCTGAATCGGGTGTTTATGGAAATTCTTCATAAAAGAGAGGCATTTCAGGGCTGGAGAGATGGCTCAGTGGTTAAAAGCACTGTCTGCTCTTCCAAAGACCACCTTGCTATTACTCTGGCCCAAGTTGGGTCTCGGGTTTAGCCGTAGGCCTAGTGCTAAATCATAGGGTGCAGGTAGGTTAATCTAGGGAGAGGGTCCTTGCTCTTTTGCCTTCCTACCCCATCCCGTTTCCATTCCAGGAGACTAGGTTGTCCTAGAGAATGGCCCATCTGGATAGGTATGACTGCCAGGAGAACAGGGTGGTGCTGGGAAGGCCTGGAGGAGCCGACACTGAGCTCAGGAGAGGCTGTAAGCCTTCCCGAGCAGCTCAAAATGTGCCAGCGGAGTGTGAGGGCACCTACCAACAAGTCGACACTTCTTCCCTTCTGGGTGGCACCCTGATGTGTGTAGGTACTGGACTCTGAGGCCAAAGAGGCCATTGCTGTTGGGACCTGACCAATATTTATTTTAATCTTCTGTTGAGTTGTGTTGAGACAGGGACTTACTAAGTAGTCTAGGCTGGGTTTGAACTCCATATGAAGCCCAAACTGACCTCAAACTCAAATGTTGATCCTCCTGCCTCAGCTTCATGCATCATCACTTCCAATTCAGGTTTCTTTTATCCTCTATAGAATTCAAGGATTTAGTGAGCAAACCAGTTAGTCCCTTCTGCCAGTAAAAGCCATGGTCTTACTTATGAGAAAGTAGGGCCAATACTATTAAGGATCAAGTGTTAAATGTTTATGTTCCAAAGCACCATTTTAAGCACTTAGCTAGTAAGTATAGCCAACATAGCTAATGCTATGCTCAGTATGACAGTAATATGAAAGTAAAAAAATCAAGACACGTGTAGTGAGCTCATGCCTGTTGTCATGGTCCCCAAGAGAGTGGAACAGAAAGATTACCTTAAGTCCAGCGCCAGTCTAGTAACATAATAATATCCTATCTTTTAAAAAAGGCAAAAATCCTTATTATTCCTACTTTTTGTTGTTGTTGTTTGTTTGTTTGGGGTTTGTTTGGTTGTTTTTGTTTTTTGCTTTTTTTTTTTTTTTTCGAGGACAGGGTTTCTCTGTGTAGCCTTGGCAGTCCTAGACTCACTTTGTAGACCAGGCTGGCCTCGAACTCACAGTGATCTGCCTGCTTCTGCCTCCCGAGTGCTGGGATTAAAGGCGTGCACCACCACGCCCGGCTTATTCCTACTTTCAAAGAGGAAACATGCTTAGATATTTTGTCCTTCTTGCCTAAGGTCACAGAGTAAGTAAGTGGTAGAGTATAGATTTGAACCCCATTAAGCCTGAACTTAGCTTAGAATCCACCATCTTTGAACTCTCCAAGTCATGATTGTAGCTCCATGGGCTCTGAGCATGCCCAGTGTAGACATAGAGGAAAGACTCAGCATCAGGAGAACAAAACAGCTAAGTAGGAGTGATCCATGACCTATGCCTCTCAAACCTAGGGACACATCCCCATTGCCTTGGGGAGGGTGTTTACAAGGTGCCTGGATACTGAATCTTGACATTGGAATTCAGTGTGTTTGGGATGGAACCTAGAAACCTCATTTATCCAGACCTTTAGGCTGGGGCCTTTCTGGAGAACTGCCCTTGAGTAGTGAAGAGGGCGACATTGCTAGGGGACAAGAGTAAGGCTGAGAGAGTTGATGCACACAGCGATGGTGGGGCAGCGATGTTGGTGCACATCAGCATGATTCTCAGGCTGTGGGATTTCCCCAGATTTGCATTGAGAGAGCGGAAAAAGGTGTTCCAGGGCCCAGGCCCTGTTCTAAATAAGCGGAAGGGAGTCAGTTGCTTCACCAGAAAGGGGTTCCACCCATTCTGTGCCTTCCCAAGTTGCCTATTCAGGGTACTAGGAATTTGGGGCAAGTGAAAGGCAGGAACTGGGGCTGCTCAGGGGTCTTGTGGTTTAAGAGCAGCTTGTACCACCACAAGATCCTGGTTGCCAGCTCCTAGAGTAGAGAGTGCACCCCTCACGGCCCCTCTGGGTAGGCGAGGGGAACAAGGTAGCCTTTCACCCCAGAATCAGTCTTCAGGCTCTGTGGACCTCAGAGCTGCCACTGCTGCAGGCAGCCGGCAGATAAAGCGACCACCACCCGCCTTGTGTGAGCTGGGGTGGAGGGCGGAGTAGAGGAAGGCGTGGCCCTTGTGTCCTCCCCCTTCCCCTCCCGCCCAGGGCATGCGGCATCAGCCAAGCCAGCGAGACGCTTGTCCTACAGCGCCTCCTCCTGGACAAAGCTCCAACCAGCCTAACAGGGACACCACCAGCCCTGAAAAGCCAAGACCAGGCACTTCCTTTCTGGGGTTGGGGGTGGGGGCGGGATCACAAGTTGGTCCTGCCGCATCCACTGCAGAGGCAAAAGGAGTCCAAAAGTCCTTGAGGCTAGCTCTCATAGCCCCACCTCTGGCTCAGACAACGAGCTTGTGACCCAGAAGTGTGCATCTCTCATTGATTAGGCGAGACAGGAAAATCCTCCAGTCTATTTATTTATTTATTTATTTACTTGATTGCTTTCTGCTGGGCCTGAGTATTAGGCCGTGATGTGCTGGCGTAAGGAGATCCGGGAAGAACGGCTGGCCCAAAGTTTGGCAGTTTGAACGGGTGCCAGGAAGAAAGGCCTTTCTTAGAGCAAGCAGCACCAGCCTGAAAAAAAAAATCTGCTTTTCTCCCAGAGTTTCTGTTTCTCTCCCTCTTTCCCTACCTCCTTCTCTGTCTCTTTCTGTGTCTCTGTCTCTCTCTTTCTCTCTGGAAAAGAAAAAAATTTTTACTACTAGCTTATATTTGCAACCTGTTTCCAACGTGCAAACACACTGGGGTGGGGACGTCTAGATTGAAATTAATTGTTGTCAAGAGTAAAGTTATTGGCTATTTTTAGATGAAAGGCTGGAAGAAAAGATGAGCTGCAAATTTTCAGGGAGGGGTAAGAGATCTTGTTATCACCCCCTCCCCCCATCTTTGCAGTGCTGGTTTAATCTCTGGGCTGGGCTATTTCACTGCACATGCGCTGGACTTGCGCAGCCCCGCACTGCGGAGGTTCTCAGCAATGTCTTCCTCAAACACCGTGGCCTGGGCTCCACCACACCACTACTCCAGTGCCCGGCTGTAGAGGAACTTGAAAATCCTATTTAAAAGAGGCAAGAAATGTAGTTTTCTTTTTCGGGAAAATCTGAATTAACGCCTCAACCAATCTTTCTAGTTTCTTAGTCTGGTTCTGTCAAATCAACAAAATCTCCATGCTGCTCATTAACACTCCCAAGCATTGTCTTTCAGATCAGAATTTTCACATCTGGGGTACAGCTTCCCCTGGGTCGTCTACTAGTGGGGAAAGGGGAACACCACCCTGTGTTCAGAGAGCTTTCTTTCTTTTTTTTTTTTTTTTTTGTTTTTGTTTTTGTTTTTGCAAAACTACCAAGTCTAGGGGATACTTTCCTTTGAAACAATGGTATCTATTTTTATCCTTTGCGAAAAAGTGCACCTAAATTGGAATTAAATCGGAATTCCGAGAGTTCTTGGTTGCCTCTCCACAGCTTCCTGTGCCCCTACATACCCTCACTGGGCCGCACTGCGACAAGGCCGTAAATACCTCTAACAGCTGCCTGCCAGCCCAGGGTGAAATACTGTCTTTGTTCCGGTTTCCTCTGCCTCTCAGGCTCAGAGAACAGAATTCTGGCAAAATATACGTATTTGTAGAAAAATATGGAAGGAAAACGACGGTTGGTTTTTAGCCCCTTTTCTTGGCTACATTTGTAATAGTGAACCTTGGTCTTTAATCCTGGCTTTCCCAGAGACTGAGCCCTGAGCCCATGTCCACACCAGAAGACACCAAGGCCAGGACACTGGCTCCCAAGTCTATAAATAGAGGTTTAGACCTGGGAGTTGTGCCCACAAACTTCTGAGCTTGTAGGCTCTGAATATTTTTAAATTTCGTTTCTTTTTCACTCTGTTTTCTTTCCTTTTTATTTTTTATTTTTATTTTTTTGTTGTTAGGCTCACAGAGACCATGAAAGCAGTTATGGCAGTGCCAGTCTCTTAGCCTTTCCTTGCAGAGAAAATGTGGGACTTGCCAAATATTTATTTCTCAAGATGCAACCAACCATTTCTTTCCAATAAGCTACCATGAAGCTTACAAAGACTCCCTGGGTCTCCATATCTGTGCATGACATCACCTTCCTCCATGTCATCAGAACCATTTCATTCACTGTGGCAGGCTGGGCCAACAAAACCCAAGAAGAAGCTGCTGAAAGCCCAAACCTACCTTAGCTACCAGAACATCAAGTCCACTCCCAGCCCCACCCAGCCTCTGACCTTCAAGCCCTTCAGCCCCACACAGCTTAAACAATCTCATGGGGACTGCTTTCCAGGAGGGACAGCTTCCGCACACCAATGATCTCAGTGTCATCCTTGTGTAAAGGGGGACTGCTTAGGAGATACAGAAACTCCAAATTAAAAAAAAGAAATCCCACTCCAGAGTCAGTGAGCACTCAGATTTACTGACCCAGGACGATTCTGCAGACACCAACTAGCCCTCCATTTTGAAATGAGAATGACTCCATCCTTAATTACTAAAAATACTTTTAAAAACAACAACAACAAACATGCCACCTATTATTCACAGATACTTATGTACCCAACACTGTCACACTGCAATATATTTGAGCAAACAATAAGGATTTGCGGGTAGGCACTTTGGGGACTACAGCCCCCACCACCATGTGCTGATCTCATGCGCAATGCGGCAGACTGTCTAAGGTTTCAATGCTCCCCTTATGTGTTCCTGAAGGAATAGAAAATAGGGATTGCAAAATGCATCGTTAAACACCATCCAAAATGTTGGTGTGTGTGTGTGTGTGAAAACAACATTATGTTATGGAAAGTTTTTTTCTTTTTTTCTTTTCCTGTGTGTTTTGGTTCAGTAGTTTCAAAATAGGGGAAATATTGCTGTGTGGCTTTTTTTTTTTTCTAAATAGGAAAAAAAATACCACAACGCCTTTGGAAAGCAAAATTATCTACTCTTTCGCTACTCTGACAAATGAGAAACACACGAGATGTTTGAACATAGAAATGCCTTACATTTCTCAAATATTTATTGGGTTTATCCTAAAACCTGCTCCAGATCTACTGACACCACTTCCCATGACAAACATCCATTTTGTGACATAAAATAGTCCAAATTCACCTGACACATTATCGAATGTACGAGGAACCTAGCGTGGATTATTACCAACCCCCCCCCAAGAATTAGAGAAACGTTTTAAAATAACCCAAAAAATTCACACACTTCGTACACAAGGCCCATTAAACTATAAACCCTAAAAATTGGCCTCACTCATGAAACACATCCTGAAGTACCAGAATCCGCCCCACCCCCCCCACCCACGTCCCAACCCTCGGAAAAACACCTGTTAACCTAAGGTAACCTTGGCCACCGAAGCACAGCATTCTATACTATAGGAAAGCTTTATTGACTCCCCCACCCCCAACCAAGCAGAGATTTTCAGGAGCCTTCTGCATAGTCTTCCCAGGGCAGATTCAAGAGTGGGGGAAGGGGGCTCCGGAACTGCGGGTTCCCAAGTCAAGGGATCTCTAGGGGCAAACGTTGGAGTCCCCAATGCACTTCTGAGCCCAACAAGACCTCACCTAGAGTCCCAAGGGACATACTTTAGGGATGGGGACCAGGGAGGAATCCCCAGGTTCTTAGGTAATGCAGGAAGCCGGGAAGGTGGCACCCATTGCCCGAGGCTGTGTCGCAGGCAGCTTGGGCTCAAGGAGGGCGGCTCTTACCCGGAGGGTGCCGAGCTTCGGGCGGGCGGCCCGGGAGGCGACTGGAATCCATCCGGCGCTGCCCGGCTGTTCCCACTCTCCGTGGCAGGTTTGGGCTCATGTTGATGGAGGGGCCGGGAGGGAAGCGCACGGCCGGGGTCGCCTCGGGGAAGCAGGCGGTCAGCTCCCCGTAGGAGTGTGAGTCTGGCTGGGGGCTCGACGCCTCGAGCTCCTTCCGGGCTCCCTGCTGGCTCGGAGGCGGCCGAGATAGCGACCTGGGGCGAGCTGACGTGAAGTCACGGCGGGAGCCCAGGCCGCTGCGGACCCGCGATTCCGCAGCCGGCAACTGGAGCCCACCTCTGCAGAGACAAAGGTTAGGAAAAGAGGGGGTGAGGCTCTGGGAAAGCAGAATGCGGGGGCAAATTCGCCTGGGAAATCAGGAAAAGGGCCGTGAAGGCGAGCGGCGCCTGCACATGACCAGCCGCAGCCAATGACGACCGCAAATAGGTCATAAAAAGGTCTATTACCAAGTTGTAAATTTTCTTCAAACAAAAAGGAATTTACTGCAATTCCTTGCGGATTTTGCACATACAGCTCGCGAGCGCCATGTTTTTCCTCTCCTCTTTCTCTCATCACTCTCCTCTCTCCCTCTCTCCCCTACTACCCCTCCTCTCTTTCTTTCTTTCTTTCTTTCTTTCTTTCTTTCTTTTTTCTTCTTTCCTTTCCCCTTGTAGTCCCTTTTCCTCTCTCTGTTCTCTGTTCTTTCCTCTCTCTCTCTCTCTCCTCTCTCCCTCCCTCCTGCCTCTTCTCTCTCTCTCCCTCCCTCCCTCCTCTCCTCCCTCCCTCCCTCCCTCTCTCTCTCTCTCTCTCTCTCTCTCTCTCTCTCTCTCTCTCTCTCTCTCTCTCTCTCACACACACACACACACACACCTTTTCTAGGAATTACTGGGCATTTTTGTTTTGTTTGGCTCAAAACCTCTGTACAATTGGCCGCCATGTGGGAGGAAAATGTGCGCAGGCGGTGCTCTGGAGATGTCATCCCCACAGCGCCTCCCCCAGTCCCACGTCTCCCCCTACGCTGGTCACTTAAGCTTCTCTCCTCCTCTCCCTCACAAAAACACTCGTCCAGAAGGAAAACCAGGCGTTCTCAGTTTTTATCGGCTCATTTCAGGACAGCCATATCCAAATATCTTGCTCTGGGAAACTGAGCTGCACAGGCCAAGAGAGCACACCCTCATCTCTCTCTCTTGGCTCCAGCAGAAATTGGGGTCCCTCCCTTCTCCTTCGGGTTTCTGTGGTGGGAAAGCAAGCACCCATCCCAAAGCCATAAATAGTTTTGGATACCTGTCTCCCTCTTCGAAATACCAGCTTGAGTAACCACGGTTGTTTGTTTGTTTGTTTGTTTGTCTCTCACCACAAGAACAGGCACCCCTCACCACCACCAAATCCCTCACTTTCGGTCTTAAGATAAATTCTTGCTTCTTGTGGAATTTAATTTTGATCCCCTGAGCTCTTGGTTCGACCATCCCAGCCCCTGTCCCCGACGTTTGACCATTGAAATTTGCTCAGTGCAGCAGCTCTGGAGAGGAAAAGAACAAAATGGGGATCTTTTTTCCCTTTCAAAGGTTGGAGTCCTGTCTCCTTTGCATTGTCAGTCAGTGGAACTTCTCTGTGAGCTCCTCCTGAACGTCAGGGTCCTGGCTGGCCTCCAGCATTCCCTCATGAACACTGCCAGGCAGTTTTCAGTGCCCGCCTGAAAAGGGTCATTACCCTGCCCTGCTCAGTCTTTTCAGAGCATTCTAGCAAGATGCTTCTAAGAATCTCCATTAAACCTTTAAGCTCTTTGCCAGAAACATCTTTACACCCTGTAGGTGAATAGTGGAAATAAGCTTATTTAAGTAGGAAATACAAAGCATCCTTCTGTACAGGCTATTTGTATCCCAAGAGAAATTCTAGTGACCTTGGATAATTTTAATTAAAGAGCTTCTGCCGCCATCTGTCAACAAAATTCTTACTGCTTGAAAAGGCCAGTGGGTCCTAAGTTTGCTATTCCATTAAAATATTTTTCTCTCTTCCCCTTTCCACCTCTAGGTATCCAAGGATTCAGCAAACACCAAAGATAAGGAGGACAGACGCTGGGTGTGAATTCTTATGTAGTGAATTAATGGTATTATTGCACAAGTAAATGAGCAAGCTGCTGTTCATTGCCTGGCTCAGAACATCTTATAGTGCTCTAAACACAGGGAACTGGGTAAAGAGATTGTTCACCTGTAAAGCATTCTGCAAACTAATCTCAATCTGCCTCTGTATCATCTCCCTTAACCCAGATAAAAGCAGAGATTGCCACTTGCCTTTTCAGCTTGGGGAATGAGGGATGAAGAAAGACTGCACAGAAGAGGCAGCCATGTTGCACTGCTTGTCTGCTGTGCAGAGGCAAGCAGTGTGTTGTGGAAGGTAAAATGGTATCCTTGAGCTGACTTTTCTCTAACAAGGAATAAGAACCACACCCTCTTTTTGTGTTTCTGGCTCCTGCGTTGTCTAGTCACTCAGATGGCTCTTCTTTCTTAGCTGGTGTTAACATGAGGGGGTGGGGGTGTCTTGATTTTTCTCTAGTCATTTACAGACCTAAGTCTATTTTCAGGACAGAAAGCTCCACTTGGGTTTGCAAAAAGGTTCTCTTAAGATTTATGTAAATTTATGCATCAAAAAGAAAAGTTTGCTTCTTGATGCAATGCTTCACTGTTTACAGATCTGCAGCAATCAGAAATGCATCCTGCATGGTATCTTACTGAGATACAATCATGGGAGGGGGGTCTAACCACAGTGAAGGCGGGGAAGAAAGGGATGGGAAAGGATCTTTACTTGGAGACCTATATTCTTCCATAGCTGCAGAAGGAAATATCCATTTCTACATTTACTGCCAACACTTCATGCTTAAATCTGTGTGTGTACAAATGTATGATCTCAAAACATGTTATTGCAACATTCTGTACATGAGCTGGGATTTTACCATGGTTTAGGGGCCAGTGTGACCAAAGGTGTATGTCCAGAGCAGTATCCATTGCAGAATGTCCAAGACATGGCACCTTTAGCTGTTTTTAGTCCTTGATTCTTTTTCCCACTCGTCCACTTAGCAGGTCCTTTTCCTAATGAAATCTTCCCAAATTCCATAGTTTGAAGAGTGATGCTTGGGGAAGCATTCTTGAGTTGGAGATAGCAATTTTTAATTTTATTTTTATTTTATGTGTATAAGTGGTTTTGCTAGCACGTACAATAGATTCACTGGAGCTGGAGTTATGGATGGTTGTGAGCCACCACATGGGTACTGAGAATCGAACCCTGGTCTTCTGCAAAAGCAACAAGTGCTCTTAACTGCTGGGTCATCTTTCCAGCCCCAGAGATAGCAAATTTTAAAGAGATCCTTAAATCACAAGCAGTTGGGGTTCAGCCAGCTCTGGTCTTCAGGTAGTTTATGCCTAAGGCTGTTTCTCAACTAGGCTCCCTGCCTGAGGCATCCTTGCTCTCCTCCAGACAGCAAAGGCAGTGGTTGGTTGAAGCGGTACAGAAGAGCAAAAGCCCCCAAATCCAGCGCAGGCCTTTGCAGCTGTCTCCTCTGTACAAATGTTTAAGCCTTGGCCACTCCTGACTTAAGTTGTCTTTCCGGGCTTAGGTTAACAAATGTCACAGCCCCACCCTCTTCCCTGGGTGGAGAGCCAGGTGGTGACTTGCCTCTAACCCAGCCACTGCCATTCTTACTGCTATCACACAAGATAGCAGACAAACGGCCCACCAACCCGGCAGTGAACCTGGCCCAAAGCTAAAGACTCTTCTTTTCTTACTGATGTAATAGAAACCACTCTGGAAATTAACAATAAAAGTAAATGTGGCTAAAAAAAGCAGCTGGCTCTCAGGTCTATTTTTTTTTCCATGAGAAATGATGCTTTACTTGAATTTCTTCTCCCCTTCCCTCTTTCTCCCCCTCCCCCATATAAAAAGGCAGCTGCATGAGTAGCCCCAAATGGGAAGTGGATATCCTGTTAATAACAGATGCCAAACCCTGCCTTCAACAAGGACTCTATGGAGTTAAGCTGTGGTACAGCTTAGGCTCCGGGCCATCAGGCCTAGGATGACTTGATTTGGATCCTTTTGAAGTTCAAAGCTGTCACAGTATCATGCCAGAATTATTTAATGAAAGAAGTGTGTATAATCAACCCACTCTAGGAGGAGGCCCCCCAGACCATCATTTGCTGCTGCTGCTGCTGCTGCTGCTGCTATTGCTTGGGAAATATATAACCCACACCCGCTTATCAAATAGAAGGCTTGAGCAAGTCACTGCCTTCATGTGAACCCTGGTCACTGTTTGTGACTGGGCAGGATGGTGGTTTCGGCGCTCAAAAATATTAGCTCTGCTATATGAGGAGGTACATTTCTTTATTAAGGAGCTATGCTCTGGAGCAGTTGTTTGCACTCGGAGTTTCTGCGTTTATACTCGGGGCTCCTGAAGAACAGCATAGGATGGACGTACCAGCCAACATCTGAGATGAACGCAGCAAGCTGCCTTAAAAGGAGCATGCAAGAGTGCTAAGATAATACAATAAATATGGCACCTACTTGAAAAAGCAGAAACACAGAGCATAGAGATGCAGAAATGCCAGGTGGTTACAAGCGAGGGCTCAAAATGAAAGCAAGGCCACTTGCCAGAGTGAATAATTAGTGAAAATATTGCAATTACTTTTCAAGTATTAATTACCTAGATTATTCAATTGCCATAATTTGTATGGACTACAGAAACACTAAAATTGACTAAGTGTCAATTTTGACATTATCCTTAAACACCTGTCACTGGCACAACACTCTCCCAAGTTTAAGCAAGCAGAGGACCTGGACAATACATTGCACTTTTCAGCTAATGTGCTTTTCCAATATTTAGCCCAGACTCTTCCCTGACAGACATTTACAAAAAGCTAAAAGAAACCTGGAAGTAAACCAGAAGACACCTGAACCATCGTTATAAAAGCAGAAAGAAACAATATAAATAATTCATTTATCAAATAATAAAGTAAATATTCTGCAGGCATAATTTTAAAAATATTAATAGATTTCTTTTAATTTACTAATTTACTCACCATAAAGATTTAAAATGTTCAAGTGCACTTGTTTGATTAATAAAGCATTTTATAGTCAATCATTTAGTGCTGATCATTAGGAAGTTTACGTTGTTGAGGCAAATCACCAGCTCAGACGTTAAAAATTACCATTATAAAAATATAGCTACAAGGCCGGTATCAAATTACCCTTCTATAGGACAGCTCAAGGACTGGCACTATGCAATACTACAAACTTTTTTTTTTTTTAAACACCCAAATCCCTTTCAAAGCGCAGAAACCTCAAGAGCAGTGACATTAAGGTAGCTTGAAACACAGGCAAAGTTCTTTCCCAAAAAAAGAAGAGAGGGAGAAAAGGTGGCGTTCACCAGCATACACTGATCATTAGTCCTAACAGTCTGTGGTAAAAATTTAAAGGTAGAAGTTAATTTGCGGGGCCGTCGGCTCCGTCTTCCTGCAGCTCTGGCGCTTCCTTTTTGGGTTCTCCGTCCTTCGCCTCCGGCCTGGACACGGGAAACTTGTCTCTGTTGTTTTCTTTTTTCCATTTCATTCTCCTGTTCTGGAACCAGATTTTTACCTGTCTCTCCGTGAGCGCCAGGGTATGGGAGACCTCGATTCTTCTCTTCCTGGTCAGATAAGGGTTAAAAAGGAATTCCTTTTCCAATTCTAGGGTTTGGAAGCGACTGTAGGTTTGTCTTCCTCTCCGTCTACCTGGAGCTGCTGATTAAAAAAAAAAACAACAAAAAAAGGGGGGGGGGAGGAAAATCAACGTTGTTTTTTGTTTTTAATGGTTGATGTCTCTCAATGCGGCTGGAGATTTCTGGGCCGGGCTTAAGAGGTGAAATACACAGTGGTCTTTAATTCTGATACAGATATAGGGTGTGCAGGCAAGAGAAGCAGAGACAAGGTCTTCACAATTATTCTGTCCCTGTCATTTTATATATTTTTTAAAGTCTGTATTAATGTACGTACAAGAGCCACAGTGGCTACACAAGACGGAAGCGGAGGGGGATAGGGAAAGGACAGGGGAGTTTTAAAGCTAGAACGTGAGATGAAAGCAGATTTCTCCCTTTCTCCCCTCCTTTTAAAAAAAAAAAAAAAAAAGCGCATCCCAACCTTGTGGTCTCATCCAGGGAAACATTTGAGAAGGAGACGAGCTCTGATTTAAGTGGTCTGGGTCCTCGCCAATATTACCACTGGACGATTTACAGTCAGGATATTGTACCAGCTCGGCCTCTTGCTGGGTCGTAAAAATCGGCTGTCTCTGTAAGTTATCGTATCCGTAAAACTTCGCGGGCTCCCCGTGACAGGCAATCCCGCCGCAGGGGGGAGGCGGCGGCGGCGGAGGGTGCGGAGGAGGAGGTGGGGCGGCCTGGTAGGCAGCGACCGGGCTGCCGGCGCCGGCGTGGTAGTAGTCCTGGCCGCCCCCTCCGCCGCACCCGGGCGGCGGCGGCGACGGGTGCGGGTGCGCGTGCGCCTGCGGGGTCGCGTGCGGGAAACCGGCGGCGCTGTTGCCATAGAGCTGCAGGGCGGCGGCGTGGCGGCCGCTGACCTCGGGCGCGAAATGACAGTCGTAGTAAGTGGGATTGATGGCCTCGCCCGCCGCCGCCGCTGCTGCCGCCGCCGCCGCTGCGGCCGCCGCCTTGTACTTGGAGTACAGCGGGTTCACGAAGTACGAGCTCATCGGGGCGGCGGCTACGGGCAGGCGGGCGGGCGGCGCGGAGCCGGTGTGGGGCGCGCCTGGGCTTGGCCGCGTTGCCGCGGGGGCCTCTGGGGCGGCTGCTCGAGCCGCGGGGGCCGCCGGGCCTCGTCGCCGCCCGCCCGCCCCGGCGCGCGCTTTCCCCTCTGGCCGGGCCGTCCAGCCGCTAGGCGCTCATGCCGGGCTCTCGGGCCTCCGTCTGGACCTCGCGCCGCCTCCCTCGCGGGCCGCACGGCCTCGCCCGCCCCCGCGCGCCGCTGCCGCCGCCGCCGCCGCCGCCGCCGCCGATCGCCCTCCGGGCCTCTCCCGGCGCGCGCCTGCTGGGCCGCAATATAATCGCCGACGCCCGGGGGACCTGCCCCGCGGCCTCCAGTTTCCTCTCCCGCACCGGGCAGCCCCTAGCGCACCGGGACGAGGAAAAGAGTGCGCGCGGCCCACGGGGAGACGCTTTAGGCTTTGGGTTCACGAGCCCCCGCTCGGCAGGGAAACGAAAAAGAAAACACACCCTCTGCCCGGTGCCACCTCTCACCTCAGCCCTCCCCCCGCCGCCCCCTCCCAGCGCTGTCGCCGCCGCCGCCGAGGCTGCCGCCCCGGTGCGCGCCGGCGAGGCATTTTCGCACCCCGCCACTGCGAGGAGAGGGAGCGAGATGGGGGCGAGATAACCGCGCGGAGGGATCCGGCCGGTGGCGAAGCGGCCTCAGCACCGGACGGGACGCCTCACGCCGGCCCCGGGATGCCTCCGCCAGCCTTAAAGGGGGGCCCATAAAGCCGCACTGCCAAGGGCTCGTAGGGGGCCCCCCGGGCCCGCGGAGAAGGGGCGCGGCCGAACCTTAGCCTTGGGGCAGGCAGGGAGGTCACTCCCAGGAGGCTGCGGAGCAAACCATCTCTCCCCACCACTCCTGGAACTGCCCAGTAGAGACTGGCCATGGCCTTTTTTTTTTTTTTTTTTTTTTTTTTTGCATTTTTGAACGTAGACGGACGAGGTTGAGGGATTGGTCCTTGCATTTGTTTGGGCCTACCTTAGTGGTTTTGATTAAAAGCCACAATCCAGCCTCCAAATCTTGGCGTTATCAAAGCGAATCAAAGTCCTGCTTTTTCCAGCCGGGCAGGCCTTGTGGAAATGAGATGTACATTTACCCTTGACGCACTGCATGCCTGGCTGAGGCTCCCAGGTTAATTGATATTAATGGAAATCATGCCCATGAATATAGTTTCCATCATTTCACCCTTGATAGACGTCAGTGTTGGGCACAAGGGGGGGTGTGTTGCGGAGAGGCTAGAGAAGGGGAAAGGGACGTTAGCGTCGCCGAGGGCATGGAGAGAAGAGCGGGCAGAAACGTTCCCAGTGGGATGGAGGACTCAAGTCAGGGTGGGTGGCTTTTCCTAGGGCAGGGCGCTCGGCTCCGGGGTCCCAACCCAGGCGCCCAAAGGACTTATTAGACTGTGGCCCCCGGTGGACCAAGGAGGGGGGACGACATTTGAGTTCCCCCAGCCTACATTCGGATCCTGCCGGTTCCAGGCAGCCGCAGGCAGGCCCTCCCTGCGCTCGCCTTAACGACTTTAGCTCACACACAAAATCTGTGACATAACTACCGAGACTGGATACAGGCCTTAGCTTCAACTCGGTTTTCCCGAGCGACAGTGAAAACAAGGTTCGCTAGCGCCTGGTTTGTGAGCGTTAAGGAAGGGACTCAGAGTTCTCTGCGGAAGTCTAGGGTTCTTCTTGTTTTGGGGATTGGGCAATGCCTTTACTGTGACAGCCAGGCAAAGCTGCGTGGCTTTACACCAACAACCGCTTGCTCTTCCCCCACATACTTTCATCTTTTTCTTTTCTCGTGTTTGAATGGGTAAATGTACATCTCATTTCCACAAGGCCTGCTAGGCTGGAAATATATATTCTCCTCTCTCTCTCTCTCTCTCTCTCTCTCTCTCTCTCTCTCTCCCTCCCTCCCTCCCTCCCTCCCCTCTCTTTCCTGTCTCCTTCCCTCCCTCCCGCTTTAGGTACTGAACTCTTTATGATAATCTGGTGTCTGAAGGGCACCAGGTCCACTGATCTTGAGGCCAGACCTTGAAGATTCACCCCAGCTCACCAAAGGCTCTCCAGCTTACACTAAATCACGCCCTGCTGACTTTCCACTGCCAAATACAAATGCCTAAAAACCCAGACGGACTCAAAGATGCAGCAGGCCAGAGACTTTAACTACCTACCACTCCTTGTGGGCTTGTTCAGCTCATGTGGACGGGATCACGAGCTCAGTCCGACTGGACTGAATCTCGTTTTTTATAAATAAGGCATATTCATTAGTAATGCCCAACTCAATTATTTCTACAAGAAATGGCTGAAAGTGGTGGAGGTAAATAAATCACGGATGGATCTGGAGATGATAAAGGCGTGTGTTATTTAAATTTATATTAGAGAATATGGGAGAGTTGTTATTGGGGGTGGTCAAGGGCAAGGCTATTTTATTATTTTGTTTTGGTTTTTCTCCCAAGTATCCTTCAAATGCGAAGTGTAACAATTGATTCTGACTATTAAGGATTTGAACTTCGGTCCTGCAAATATGCGATTAAAGGGTTTTCCCCCAATAAAGACTTGGAGCTAAATAAACTTGGTAGTTCTGCCTTTTTTTATTCCCCTGTTTTGTGTGGGTGTTCATGGGAACTTGGGTATATTTGGACACTGAGAAAATTAATGAGTTTGGAAGTGGAATGAGTCAAAGAATCAAGAACCCAGATCTCGGTAACACAGGACACTTTTTAAAACTCCGTCTATACGAAAGGTGGTCCATGAACATGGCCCTCATGTCTATATATTCAGGCCTATTTTAAAAACACTGCAGCACATTTCCTCTGATGACAAAATAATCTGGTTTTCTTTTTCAATTTTATTTAAGCATTACGTTTGTTAGCCGAAAAGAAGAAAATCGCGGTTAACTTCGAAAATATCTGTTCTTTTACGCATTTCTGTTTTGATGGAATGCATTAACTTAATGTTTCATAGTTTCTGCACAATGGTCCAGATTTTCTGAAATGCTGACTGAGCCTAAATTTTGTGCCTAGCAAGCACGCCTTGAGAATTTAATAGTTCACATTGTTTATTTTTGTTAAATTTATCCTAATTTAAGATTAAAAGTAAGATTGTAAATATTTTTAATCAAAACCTTCCTCCACTGCAACGCTAGCTTTACACATCAGAAAGTGGAGCAACAGCGCTCTCTAGTGGCCAAATGCCGTCACACGCCAACCCAGTTTGATTTCCCTTTCATTTGCCTCAAACCAATTCTAATCTTAATTCTTCTTTCCTTTGACTTGGGCTTGGACCGCTGACACTAATAAGGCTTCATCCCCTTGACTGTCAACAAGTCAAGTGCAGCAAACAGGGGCTCCTGAATGCAGAGGAAATTCTCATTTGTGTTCACAAGAGCTTGCAAGCAGTACGTTTGCCAAAAGCTTCCAGTAGGTCTTTTGCCAGACACCGCAAGCCCCCAGTCTGTAATCTCCCCAGCTGTGCTTTGTAGGCACAATTATAGGAAAAGCTGGGCTTAAGAACAACCAAAACTTTAAAAATATTTATTGTTGAGACTTTTCCCCTCCAAAGAAACCAGGCACTTTGACAGTTAAAATTTTTTTCTCGAAGCAAATGTTATTGTTTTTCTCTTAAAATATGTTACTCTCAACATTAAATCATGAGTATTTGCTAATTCAACTTTCTAATTTTAATGTTCTGTGCCCATTAAGCTGGATAATTTGGGGCGGATTAAAATCAAATTAAAAGCTTTTTGCTGCATCTTGGGTGCCTGTCTGGAAAGTCCCTGTTGGGCTTATGTTTATTCAAAATTTCCAGACAATAAATGAGAATTTTTAAATTGTACAAGTGACAGACTGAACTGAATTGCATAAGCGGTTAATTTATTTTTAAAAAATACAAATATTACCAAATCAGTTTGTTTCTTGCTAAATTAATTTCTGTTTCTGACTCCCCTTTTCAGAAATGTTTCCTGTGAGTTTAGCAGTAATGACTGTATCTGTAATAAGTGAACACATTGCCATATTTTTTTTTTTTTTTTTTGCTGGGAATTTGGAGTGGAGGACCAATGAAGAGGCATGTAACACCCCCTTTCTCCACAAGACATAAGTATAGGAGATGCTGGCTTCAGCAAATGGTCCAAGATCCCTAGCCACCCCTACCGCCTCCCTGCCCCATTTCAAGTAACAAGGTGGTGTCATTTATGTCTTATTTTTTCTTTTTAAAAGAACCAGATAGATCATGGCCACAGTCAAAATATTAAAGAGCCACCGGCCGTAGACTACCTCCAATGTCACGCCCAATTTTAAAAAATCAGGAATATATCACCTCTCATTTTTCTTTTCTGGATGATCATACCTCACTGGGGGGTGGGAGGCTTCCACGAACCTTCTTTCTTGGTCCAAGTCTTGTTTATATTTTATTGTCCAGATTTTAAGACCCAGTTTTGTCTGCATTTTTCCTTTCCTCCCACAAACATCAAAATGAGATGGTTTCAAAGCGAAGCGCCTGGCCTGTCGTAAAATCATTACCTCCAGACGTCTCGCCGGCTCGATGGCTTTATGACACCTTGGCTCTTCCTGTTTTCAAAGAGCTGTAGGTATCCGCCTGGCCTAAGGGGCGGGGGATGCAGCACCTTCGGCCGGATCTGGGCCTTGGCTTTCCCTCCCAGGCCCCATCTGCTTTTTCTTGGAGTCCCCCTCTTTCACCAGGATCCCCAAGATCTCTATCCTCGCCCCCGCCTTCCGCCCAACCCAGGCTGTCCGGCGCCGCCACGGCCTCCTCTAGGGCCTGCAAAGCCAGTGATCTGCCTGAACCCTCACAATGACCTTCATTTTAGCCTCTCAATGCGGCCTCAGAGGGCCAAGCTGGGGGCAAAACACACACAGAAGCTGGTCCGAGGGGAGGGGGCGACAGGTCACTTTGATGGGGAGGGGTGAAAGCTGACTGCCTAACGCCGAGGACCTCCCGGAGCCAGCCAGCTTCGCAGGCCTGGGGGAGTTACTCCAGAGTGCAGGTTTACCTTTTCCCTTGTTTGGAGATGGGGGGGGGGGGGGGGTTGGAGTCTGGATCTCCAGGATAGAAGTTAGCCAGCAGTGCGGTGTGTCAAAGCCTGAGCAGAAGGGTGCCTAGTTCCTGGCACCAGAGCCTCTGCAGAAAGGCTCACCTATGGCACCAGAGTTCATTGTGACCCTGGCAGCAGGAATGCCAAGAGATCTTCCAAAACTATGCCAGGTGGGAAGTTCCAAGGTGCCTCAGAGACTCTTCACGTCCTAGGCCTCTAACCTATAACAATGTTGCCCCTTCTCAGGATGGGACAGTCTGATGATCATGTTATTTTTGCAAAGATACAGAGAGCAGTCAACACAACGCTCAGGGCCAGAGGCTGGGCTCCATTTGCTCAGATCAGCATTTATTTGTTGGAAGTGGTAACCTTTACAAATGGTCCTCAGGCAGGGATATGGAGGGTCACCACCCGAGGCTGCCCAAGGGAGCCCAGCCCTCCCGGGGAGAAAGCAGTTGCTCCTGAACTAAGCCTTCCCCGCCCCCCCCCCACAAGCCCCCGCCGCGCCCCAGGGCCCAGGACTTCTTAGTAGGCCTCTCTGGAAATCAGCCCGTGGGCTCCCCGAAGACAGGGGATTTCCTGCGGTGAGCAGCTGGGTTGAGTTTGGTACGGGAGAGCATGGGGTGGGTTGGGGGTGTCCCACCGTTTCCCTCGGCTTTCAGAGTCTCGGAATTGGATAGTTGGCCCTGTTGGGAGGCTGGATGGGGTTAGACTAAACTACAGCACTTTTCAGAGACATGAGGGGCATTTACACAGGAGAGGGCTTCATCAAGCCTGCGTGCACTCACAAAATATAGCACTTCCCAAGGAAACAACGGAGTAGGAAAATGGGGGTGGGGGATGGGATAAGACAAAAATCCAAAACCACTTGGTTTCTCCAGTACATATGCGAGCAAATACAGTGTCCCCCAAACAACTCACAGAGACCAACCACACAGTCACTTCTACCTAAAAGAAGAAGAAGAAGAAGAAGAAGAAGAAGAAGAAGAAGAAGAAGAAGAAGAAAGGTCCAAGTCGCTGCAGAGTTTCTGAATCAAGCACCCACAAAGAACGAAAACAAAAACAAAACACGCCGCCTTTGAGCGCTGCCGGCCAGGACCGCACTGGGTCAGTCTCCTTTGGGACATTTCTCCTTGGTCATCTTTTTCATTTTCATTCTACGGTTCTGGAACCAGATTTTGACTTGTCTCTCTGTAAGGTTCAGAATCCTAGCAACCTCGTAGCGCCGGTCCCGGGTGAGGTACATGTTGAAAAGGAATTCTTTCTCCAGCTCTAGCGTCTGGTATTTGGTGTAGGGACAGCGCTTTTTCCGGGTTGAGCGAGCATGGATCCAGTTCGCTGCGGGGTTGTCTAGGAAGAAGACAGGGAGGCGAGGGGCGGAGGGGAAGCAGGGAGAGACGACAGGGTGGGGAAGAGAGGTCGTTAAATTAATTTCACCAAGGATGGACGCTTTTCACAACTTGGGGGAATTATCATAAAAAGCCTTAATGCCCGCGCTCTGTTTACCGTACAAACCGCGCGCCTAAGGTAGGTGGTTATGGGAAGTTTTTTATGGATGCGTGTTGCTCGCCTAGGCTTGGGTAGGCGTCTAGACGTTTTTATAGGTTAGTAAAACTATCAGTTTTGCACATTCGAGCCTTACAGGTTTCAGCAATAAATCAGGGGGCAATTTCTTTTGCACTTACTTGGGTCAAGTTGCTGCTGCGGCGGCTGCGGCTGCTGCTTCTCCTCCTCCTTCAGCGGGCAACCCGGGCTCGGGTGATCGCTGCAAGCTGAGGGCTCGGACGAGCCTCCCGCCCCTGGCCCAGTCCCGATTCCCACCCCGGGCCCATTCCCTCCCGCCGCTGCCGCCGCCTTGTCCCGCAGGAACGAGTTGCACGGGAATTCTGGGCCGCTGCTCCCCTGGGACTCTCGGGCCACGGAGCACTCAGTCCGTTTGGAGGAGGAGGACGAGGAGGTGGAGGAGGAGGTGGAGGCTGCGGCGGGAGCCGGGGCCGCTCCGGTTTCAGGCTTAATCCCGTAGTGGCGCCCGTTGGCTGGGCCGCCGGGGCTGGAAACGGGACCCGGGCCTCCGCCACCGCCGCCACCACTGCCACCGCCACCACCCGTGCCGCCAGGGAAGCCCGGCAGCGGCTCCATCCAGGAGCGCACGTAGCGGCCAGGCTCGGCGGAGGCCAGGGGCGGCGGGGACACGTACGGGTGGTACAGGCCGCTCATCGTCGCCGCCGCTGGGGGCTGGGCGGCCACCGCGGACCACGAGGCGGAGAACACGGACGATTTGGGGGCAAAACTACACGAGGCGAACTCGGCGGCGGTGGCAGGGCCATCGGCCACACCTGTGGGCCGGCCCTGGGTCCCTGGCCCTGGTGGCCCAAAGCGGGCGGCGAACACCTCGTCGCCCTCATGGCCTATTAGCGAGTCCACGTAGTAGTTGCTGAGGGTGCCACTGGACGACATGTTGAGGCGCCGCGCGCTCCCACCCAAGGTTACACTGCCCGCCGCCGAGCCGCTCCTCGCCGGCGCCCAAGCCGCCGACTAGTTCGCAGGCTGCAGCCACCACCATTGGTCGCGCGGCCCACGTGATCATATTTACCAATACCCGGAGTAAATCAGTCCGCTAAACTGGGGGCTGCTGTGATTTAAAAAAAAAAAAATCATCATCATCAGGAGCGTTGCAATTAGAGCTGTCGGGCCCAGGTCCACGAGCCAGCCAGCCCGGCCAAGCCCGGCTTAGCCCGCCCGGGTGGCAGCCGAGACCACAGGCCTAACTGCGGCCGCAGGAGGCGCTGGGGACTATTTGTTCATCTCTTCTTGCGGCTCTGGGTCCTGCCATCTCCTCCCGGGCTCTGGCTCTTGGACTCCTGGGCTCTGAGCCGCGGGTCGGGCTTCCAGGGCACAGACATAGGCGTTTATCCAAAGCCGGGAGTAGTTGGAGGCTCCCGGCCCAGTGCGGCCTCAGGCAGGCGGGCCTTTTAGGGCGGGCCCCCTGGCGCCCAAGGGGAGTTGTTCTTCCCTTGCCTCTTTTCTTACCTAAACCCACCCCTCCCCACACATACCCACACACGCTCTCTCACAGCTTGTCGTGTTGTTTAAAACAGGTGGAAGACCTCTGTAATGATATTATGCCTTTCAATAAAAATTTTATGAGGTGTATTTGATTATAGATTAATGTGTCCCTAATAAAACGGACGGATGGAGCAGCTAGGAGGGCCCCTCCTTCTACCACATTCACACACTCCCCGTGCAGCCACACGTATACCCTCGACGTGAGGCTAGGCACACACCCCAGGTCCAAGGAGTGATCTGGGGCAACCGGACTCCCGGGCCTGGTCCAGCTCAGCGCGGCCTCTGCAAGAGCGGCCTCTCTCTGCCTTCGGATGGGTGGTGAGCACTGAAGTCTCAAGGAGCCAATAGATGCCTCAATCTTTTCCCCAGCCTTCTGGAATGGCCCTGGAAGAAAACATGGCACAAAGGGAAAAACCCAAACGCCAGGAGGCTGGTTCTCACTGGCTGCATTAGCTCTGCCTCAGTGAGGCCTCTGGGAAGCGCATCTCCAGGGGCAGGGCCTCTGCACGCCTTTCACACTGAGAGGCCTGCAAACGGATTCTGAAGACGTCTTCAAAATCCAGATGAAAGGACAGGTCCTCGAGCCACTCCCTTTCCAATTTCCCCCTTTGCCTACCGAGGTAAGGCCCGGCAGCCTTGAATCTGAGAGAAATGCCCATTGTCACTCCCAAATCCATGGTACAAAGCCCGGCTGGGAGTCGAGACAAAAGCCGGGCGCCAGAGGCGGCGGCGGCTGAGAGGGCATATTCCTCGTTCTACAAGTTGCCCAGCGCACCCTTGGAGGGCTCACAGCCCACCTCCAGCCCCGGAAAGAAAGGGGGCAAATGGCTACTTAGGACCTGATTGATTGCCTTTGCGAATGGCTGTCTGATTTTGTTTCAGGGGCCTGGCCCTTTCCTGTAGCACAGGTTTCCCCCTATCAGCAGCTAATGGCGCTCCCCACATCGCTGAAAGAAACGCAGAGGTTAAAATTGCTCTACTTCTTTTGCCCATTCAAGGTAAGTGAAGGGCAAATTTAGTCCAGTCCTATCCAGCTAGTATTGAATCAGACACCTCCTCTCTCTACCAGCTCCAGGAAATATGTCCCTAAAGGGATCTGATTTGGAACATGGGAGGATTTGCAGTTTGGGGGAGGAAGTTTAAAACAATAAATGCTATGCATCCCAAAGGTTGGTGGGGGGGGGGCTCTGACGCTCAGAGAGCCTAAATGGGCTGTTCTTTGAGGAAGGGGGAAAGCCCGTTCTTTTTTTTTTTTTTTTTTTTTTTTTTTTTTTTTTTTTTTTTAATCCTGTTTTGTGAAACTCTTTGGAGATGAGTTAAAACCACAGGCCGGACCAGGGGCAATGAGTTTACTCATCTATTCCCACAAGAACCTCTTCTCCTTTTCCTGACATTACTAGATGAATCTGGCCTCAATGGTACAGATTCTGCAGAGGCTGATTTGAATTTTCCAACCTATGTGTGTAGAAGGTCCATTGGACAGACTTGTTGGGAAAACATGTTCATTTGCAAATGCTTGCAGTAGTTACCTGACTGCTCAGATACAATGGCTGCAATAAGCATTTTGTAATTAAACAGTGAGAGATGTGACTGGGGAGAATATTTCCATTTTCCCCCTTTAAAAATGTATGTGGGCCACTGAAAGGTGATGGCTGAATATTAATCCCTTTCAGGATGGAACCAAGGTAAAGGAACATGGGAAAACTCACCCAACCTTGGCTTCGCTGGGCCTGGTTGTCTTGAGCTTGGGAGGATGAAATGAGGAAAAAAGGGGAGACACACTTGGATCCGGTGCCATGCTAAGCTGGTGCTTGCTCCTGCAAAGGAGGCCAGGCAGGTCCCAGGTGGGCCATACTAGTTCCAACCTAGTCCCTGAAGATGGGTTCCCCAGCCAGAAGTCATCAAGAGCTCACTGAAAGCATTAAAAATAACAGAGCCAAAACCAAAGGGAAGAAAGCACACAATGGGGAGCTGAAAGCAAAACAAAAAACAAAAACAAAAACAAAACAACAACAACAACAAAAAAAAAAAAACAGCACAGGGCATAGGCTTACTTACCAGGCTGGAGCTAGGGCAAGACTCATCCCTCTGAGGATGCAACTATATTAACGGGCTTAGAGGGAAGGAGAAGGGAGACCATTCCTCCCAGTTATGAAGACTGAATTCCCAGGCTGAATCATCCCTCTTCGCACCATATTCTAGCACCCTAGGTCCTCTCCAGCTTTCCCCCTCCCATCTCCTTTCTCCTGCCCCCTCCCCTCCCTGGCTGCCCCAAACAAGCAGTTTAGTCAGAAGAGACCCTCCCCAAAGGCTTTGTCTCCACCATTACATATTTCCATTTCAGAAAGCAGAGGGAGCAAACTCATTTCCAGAGTTTATTGCATTATACATGCGACCAGAACATGCACAGAAAGCACAGGTTGCTTTTGTACTTCTACCAAACCACAGATGCACCACAAGGGGAAGGCTACAAGGCATACGTCATCAACACTCCATTTCACCAAGGACAATTGCTAAGTTCATTTGTGAAAAGATACATTGTAATGTGCTTTTTAAAGTCCCCCTCCCCCCAAAGCTTGTGGGTTTGCTTAATCTTTTGAAATATATATATATATATATATATAATTTTAAAAGTACTGGGTGTTTTCAAAATGTCATGGGCTGATGGGTTAACCACACAGAGAACTTTTATGTTAGGAAAAACATGGAAAAGTCACATCGCTGGGCGGGTAGACGGGTGGATGAGTGGATAGCTACATGGATGTTCTACAGTTCCAATAAGTTAAGACCCAAATGAAAATGCGCAGTAATAGTTACCCTGCATTACGATGAAAAAATAAATTACACGTGCTAAGCTTTTTTTTTAATATATATATATATATATATACTCATAGGGATTACAGATCACTTGCAGCACGGACAGAATGACCCCAAAGTCACATTCTAGCAGGAAAACAGAACAGAACAGAACAAAACAAAACAAAACAAAACAAAACAAAACAAAACAAAAAACAAAGAGCAATGAAGGTTTTGTTTCCGCCTCCCCAGTTCTCCAGCACTCGGGCCTGGAACACGGTGCCCCCCTTCTCGGATCCTGGCCTCACAGGGGCCTCAGACCTAAGAAAAGGTGAGGTTGGCGGTCAGTTCTCGGATTCGATTCTCTCGGCTCATCTTCTTGAGTTTCATTCGGCGGTTTTGAAACCAAATCTTGACCTGCCTGTCGGTGAGGTTAACGCTCTTACTGATCTCTAGGCGGCGCTCGCGGGTGAGGTACATATTGAACAAGAACTCCTTTTCTAATTCCAGCGTTTGGTGCTTAGTGTAAGGGCACCTCTTCTTTCTGCCACTCTTTGCAGTGAGCCAATTGCTGGTTGGAGTATCAGACTTGATTTCCTCTAACAAAATTAAAGGGAGAAGAAAAAAAAATCAAGAATGTTTTTTTTTTTTCTCTCAGTCCATTCAAATATACCCTTGGCCATGACCCTGCTGACAGACAGGCTGCTTTTGACAATGCTGGTATTAAACATTATTCACAAAGGTGAGGCATGGATGGGATTTTAAATTGATACCAATTTAGAGCTAAATACTTAATACAATGGAAGGATAATCTTTATATTCCTTACCAGGGGTTCTCTGTTCTCCCCCCCCCCCCACACACACACACAACTTTCTGATTTTGCACAAAACATGACTATAATATTAAACTTTACAGGATTTCCCCAGCAACGTTCTAAGTGATCAGCCCATGACAAGACAGACTAGAAGAAGCCAGACCTTGGTCAGTCTACCAATCTCACTGCTACTCCAAGGCCCCAAGTCCGAGCTTCTTACCCACCTCCCCAAGGCAAACAGGGAGCCCCTCAACCAGGTTTATAGGGACTCTCTCTCTCTCTTTCTCTCTCTCTCAAGTGATAAATGAGGAAGCAAGAATATCTTTCCCACTTTGCCTGGGCATTGATGCAGTCGCCCCCGCCCCCTCCGAATTTCCTCAATTTTCAAATGTTTCTTCGCTCTCACACAAAAGCCCTCTTCCAGATATGTAACTCTGTGGCCCACCGGTGGACTCTGAGGGACAGAATGCAGAGGTGGGGTTACGAGAGGCTCAAGATTCCTTCTTAGAAGCCCGTATCTCTGGTTCTTTGCCTTACACCCGTCCTAAGTGGGCAATGCAGATACCTTCTCCCCCCCCCTACCGCCTTTGCCCCCTTTGTAGAAGATTGCAAAGCCTGCTGCACTTTCCTCAGACAAAGCCAAGGTTACCTAGCTCAGCAAAGGCAAGAAGTCTTCTGCTTCCCCACCCAAGCACCAATCGGCCAAAACATTTCTTTTCCCTCTTAGATCGCAGGATGCGGGCTGCAAACCCTTGAACACAAACACAGTGTCTTTGGCCACCTTAAAATTATCCCTGAGTGCAAGGTAAAACTAGGGCTGCAAATCTGAGCCAAAGAAAAGGGGGCATTGGAGCCCTGTTTACAAGCGGCTGGTCTCCTTTTAGCTCTTTTGTTGCATTTCGGATCTGGCTCAGGACAGATAAGCCCGGCAAGCCTTTCCTCTACTCAGGCGCCATCAGCGTGGGGCCAGGTCTGGCCGGAAGGGCCAGAGCAGCGGGAGAGAAGCAGGGACCATCTCAAGGCTGAAATCTCCCCTCTAAAAGCCGGGTGGAGCAGCACCTACCGAGTTGGGCACTGGGCTCAGCTGCTCGGGCTCCGCTCTGGGCACCCGAGCGCTCCCTTTCCGAGGCTTTACCGGACTGCGCGCCCCGCTGGGGTGGCAACTCTGTTCATACCGACCTTTGCTTTCCTTCTCCTGCACTTCGGGACTGGACACGGAGACCTCAGCCAGGCAGCTCCTCTCTTCTGGAAGGCCGCCTTTGGCCTCAGGGCTCTCCACTTGGGAGACTTTGGTGGGCTCCTGGGCGCTCGCGGTTTCGTTCATCTTCTTTTCCATCTGCAGCTGGGCAGCCGAGAGCTGCGGCTTGGCCGCGCCACGAGGGTTGAGCTGGAGCATGACAGTGGAGCTGCCTTCGGGGCTGTTATTGTACTCTTGGGTTTTCCCGGTGGCGTAGGTCTGACTCAGTCTAAAATATCCAGGGACAGGAACCTCGGGATTCTCAACGGGACAGGACTCGGGTACCAGCCTCTGGTACGAAGGGACATCGGCAGAAATGAGTTTGTTGCGCTTATCAGAATACATGCAGCAATTGGATTCTTCTTTAATGTTGGCGGTGAATGAGCAAGTGGGGACTTGCTGTGTAACAGGTTGCTCTATTCGACAAGATCTGTTCGGGTCTGTCCAACTGTCTACTTGAGGTATATAAGGATGCACATTCATACCCATATTTTGGTGGTTCACTTCTCTTTTGGCCAGAGACGGGAGCAGTCCACAGGTTTGCATTCCATAGGTCCCCATGTCTGCGCTAGGTGGTGGCATGTACATGCTGGCGCTGCTCGAATAAAAACTGTCACTCCTGCAGGCACTGATCAAGGAATCTACTAAAAAAGTATTAGCAGCAGGAGAGCTGTTGGGAAAGGACATTTTGGGGAGGAATTTGAAGAAGAGAGATTGTGTCCTTTGTAGGCTGACATCTCTAGGAAAACATTCCCGGTGTAATTGTGGATGCCTCTGCCGACCACATGACAACCAAGCCAATGAGATTTGAAAATGGCCTTGAGCCGCAGCCTCCTTGCAGGTCACGTGTTCCACAGCCCGGCTGGCCGGCCGCGTAAGCACGGACAACAGCGACATCTACTAAGCGCCGGTGAAAGTGCGCGCTGTAAGACAACCGGCCCAGAGGTCTGCTGCCGGCCAGCCGGTCTCCCGGGGCTTGTTTGGCCGGCCGGCCTGCCCCACTCGAGTCCCCCACCCGGCCACCGGGCCCCGCCGGCGGAAGAAAAGCCTTGATCAGAGGGGCCTCCGGGAGGACGCGCGCAGTGAGGGAAGTCAGAACGCCTTGGGGCCAGCTCATAGAAGCGTTTTCCTTGCACACACCCAGGCAAAACGCGCCCAAAAGGGCTGGTTCCGAGGAAGGGGTAGGGGCGCGGGCTGGTTAATTTAGTACTGGGCAGCCGGGAAGGTGAGTTCGATTCCCTTGGTTCTGAAACATCCCTCCCTAAGGGTCCAAAGAAAAACAATCTCCAGCGCAAAGATATGACCAAGGTGTCGCGGGAAGCACTGGCGAATAGGGCCGAGAAGGTCGAGAGGCCACGCAGCTGGGCAGACTCTGAGTCTGGAGGATGGTTCTAGCCCCTAGTTACTTTCTCCTTAAATCTTTTGGTCGGGACTAGGGGCTGAGGGTTCCCCAGCACTCATGAGCTCCTGGAGCCTTGACTCTCCGAGTAACCACACCCTGACCTTTGAGGGGCCAGCCGCTGGGAGCTTCCTAGCTTGGAAATAATCCTTCCTTCGCCAGCCAGTCCCTATCCGCGAAGCGTCCCTCAGGCTCCCAGAGACAGCTAAACCGAGATTTTCTTTCCCGATAACACAGAACAGAGAGGAAGGAAGGGAAAAAATAAAATATCTTTTCAAAAGAAAGGGGAAAACTCTGACCCCGGACTCCACAAGTTTTAGAAAACCCGGCCAGAAAAAAAGGAGGGAGCAAAGCAAAGGTGTCATTTGGATCTCCTGCAAAGAAAAATGTTTTCCTTTTATGGATTTTGTAAAAGCATTGGTTTCTGACAAGAGCAAGGTATCAAAGGTTGTGGAATTTATTAATACATATTGAGAAGAATCAGGGCGATCAATAAAATTCTCATCTGCATTCTTGGGCTACTTGGTAATTTTCTTGCTTCTGAAGGTTTTTAAAGAGTTATACCCGCTGTTGCCACAAACGGGAAGATATTTTATTAACAAATCAATCGAGACTTTGTAAAGGATAAGATTAATAGTTAAGATTTAGCATAATGGCATTCGCTTTATGAATTATTGAAAATTATACTATTGATTTTTCCTCTTCGCTACTCACCAAGAAGGTCAATTTTTGTTTTAACACAAATTGTCAAATATTAAAAGCTATACTTTTGTCACAAGTTAAATTTCATAGTTTTGGACAATCCCTAAAAAAAATTTTGTAAGGTTTTGTTTGAGCAAGAGGAGGAATGAGATGGGAGAGTCTTAGGCTTCCGGTTCCTCTGCAGAGGGAAAGTTTTATAAAGAGGATATGGTTTGGGGTTTTGGTCCAGCTAATTAAAGAACAACCACTGCCACCACCACCATGGAAACTCAAGAGTTTTATGAGAAACTTGAACAACTTCCTCCCTCCTTCTCTGGTTGCAGGCGGCGGCGGCGGTGGCGAACCGCTCTGCGGAAGCCGGGGCCTTAGGACAGCAGCAGGGAGCTTTAACCTTGATTTCCAAAGACTCGCCTTGGACCGAGAGCCCTGCCAGTGTGTGAGAGCCCTCCTTCCGCCTTCCGGGACCCTTTCTTGGCAGCCAAGAAAGTAAAATGGACGGGGAAACTGTGACCGTGAACCAGTTCTCAGTCCGACAAGACTTTTGTGTTCTCTTCCCTCACAGTCACCCAGGACTGGTCTGGCCTTGGATTTCAGGCCCAGAGACTGAACTTGTGGGTGAATCTGTTTTCCACCTCAATAACGTTTCTGTGGGATTCGATGCTCCTTAAGGCGCCTCAGCATTCTGGGGGACCTAGTTGCTCCCTTACAAAAACACTTCACCCCACCCCCAAAGTCCTTTGTCCCCCCTCCCTCCCATAAAGGAATTTCTCCTGGCCTGGTGAAAACAGGAGTTGGATGTTATTTTCGGCCTTGGGACCAATTGGCCAGTCCCCTTTCAGTGCCCTCACTCAAACAATAACCCCCCTTTAAAAAAAAAGCCCTCCACGGTGGCAATGAGACAGACCTTTAAAACCTTTACGCAGCTGTTCAAATGCAACATCATTGTCAGGTTAAAGCCCTGGCGCCTCTAACAGCTCCCAGGCTGCTGCACCCCGGTGGCGAAGCCCTAGATTTAAACGTTACCTTTCCACAGGGGTGGCTATTTTTAAGCTGGGGAGGGGGTGTGGGGTGTTAAGTAAGGCACAGAGAGGGAAGGGGAAAAAAAAAAAAAAAAAAAGCTTTTGCCCGGAGGTTGCTAAGATCCTGATCAAAACTAACAACCACTATTAGCACCTTAAAAAAAAAAAAAAAAAAAAAAATCCCTTTTCGAACTGTAACGATCAAATTCTGAGCTCTAGCTAAAAGTGCCCAGAACTGGACAAAGTGCCCGCTGCACTGCTCTCGGCAGTCAGTCGCCTTGACGCCAGCTTGGCGCTTTAGTATTGTCTTGCCTTGTACCTCGGCCAGGAGAGCTGCTCAGAATTTGACTGCCCAGTTTTCCTAATCCCAAGCAAAGCAAGGCTGTTCAATCTAATCAGGAATTTTATGCCCATCAAATTCCCTTTCATAATCTTTATTTATACACGAAGAAAACACCCAGTCTAAAAACAAGCAATTCCTTTCTGAGCTGGTAAGTCTTCAGTGAAGTAGGAGAGGCAAGGTCTGCCTTCTCTGTGTGTGGGTCTTTCCGTTTCAGTGTCCCATGGCTTCAAGCTCAAAGTCACCTCATATTGGATTAGGATTTAAATAAATCTTCCCTCAAAGGCAGAAAAAAAAAAAACCCACAAGTATGTCCATTTTAAAATGGAATCTATTTTCACAATTTTCTTTTTCTCTCTCTCTTGACTGTCTGCCTTTAGAGTGATTCCTCAGGATCACGGCTATCAATATGTTAGATTTCTAAAATTTAAAACTTGAGGAAAATGAAAATACTATAAAGAAGGACAGAAAATATTCCTTAAAACCTTAGATCTGCCACAAAGCAAACAGCAATAGCTTTAAAGGCCAACTTTTATTTTGCTTAGAGTGTTTAAAAATGTAATGGCTAGTGTTTTTTTTTTTAATTATCTTTAGATCATTTAGGGCAGTTAATATTAATAATAGGTCAATATTGCATCGTAAAGGAGATGGATAACCATATAGGTACCAGCACGCCTGTCTCACTGGCACAGTTCTTTCCAGAGAAAAATTTAAAAGGTCGCCTTAACAAGAAAGTAGCATTTGTAGTAATAATAATAATAATAATAATAATAATAATAATAATAATAATGCTTGCATCTGCACTTTCTTGTCTTCTTCGAGAGGGTGGGGTAGAGGCTCTGGGCCTAAGAAGACCTAAGGGCTCCTAGAGTCTCCCTGAGTTAGAGCCATGAGCTGGCTCTGGATTCTGTCACTCTTTGGACACAGAATGGATAGGGACAAATTAAAAGCTGCCTCCCCAGGGTGCCCCTCTGGCTTGCACTGTGCACCTTGGCAGCAAGTGGGAAAGAAGGGGCAAATGGAAGAATACCACCGACTCGGGAAGGATCTACAGAGATGAGCAAAAGGGATCAAGAAGCGCCGAGCCTCTTTCTACACAGACACAAAAGCCTCCTATTTGGCGCATTTTCTACTTCAGAATCAGAGATCTTGGCGCCTCAGAATCGTCCGCCGCTGCCAGAGCCCATGCACCCCAGCGAGTCCAAGAAGGGGAGAATTTCAACCCCTGAAGTTCCTTATCCCTTGTATCAGGCGAGCACCGCCGGAAGGAGTGACAATGCAGACTGCTTAGCAGCCGTGCTCTCCGGCGGCTACCAGCCAAGGCCAAGGGGCACCCCCTCACAGCCAGACCCGCGGTCGATGGGGCCGCCTACAAAGGAACACAACGACATTTGGGGAGAGAGGTAGACTGAAACCCGAGTTAGGCCCTAAGAAAGGTCGCTTTAAAAGAGCTTTGCGGAACAGGCAGCAAGACAGGCGGAGCCGGGTAACCGCGCGGGGAACACCCACGCCTCTTGCTGGCGCCTAGCCGGGGAGTCATGGCGCCCCAGCCTCCAAAGCCTAACCCAGCTCCTGGAAACCGGGAGAACTAGTGGGCTACCGGCGGGCCCTAGAGCCTGAGGTCCAGAGAATGGAAGGAGGGAGACAGAGGTCAGTGCATATTCCAGGGGTTGCAGGCTTTCCACACACAACTTGGGGGTGAAAGGAAGAGGGAACCGCCATCCTCCCTTTGAGCCTCCCAGGTCCGGAGCCTTGTCTTTACACTTTTGGACCACGGACAAAGATGTGGGCAAAGGGGCCACAGACATTTCCCAGTGTCTAGGGCTTTGCAGGGGCCATGAATCACAGGACCGATTTTAACTGTTTGTGGGAGCCAGTGCCCAAAGCAAACTGCACACCTCAAGGTCAGCAGGCAGTTAGGAAAGGTGGCCAGGATTCCGTCAAGTACAATGCCCAGTTACTACGAATGCCTTTCCATTCACAACACTTTAAAACACAAATGTCCTCACAAAGAGTCTACTACTTCCAGTGGCCGCATCAGTCCAATCTGCCACTCGCACCCCCACCTTCTAGACCTCTTTGCCCCTGGGGTAGCCAAGGGTAGCACCAAGCCAAGCATGGACTAGAGTCCTTAGCCCAAAACGACGTCCACGGTCCTCTCATGGAGTTCCTTTTCTTTTTTTCTAAGTACACGCTCAGCTAAGTTGCCAACGCCCTAATCTGTTTTAAACAAAAGCCTTTTAATCATCTCAGCTAACTGAAAGCTCACAAGACGCGTGCGGTTTTGGGGAAGGACTTTCCGTTTGTCATCACGCTCCACATTCTAACATGAAAATAGATTTCCCCTAATTTAAGTAACTCGCAGTGGCTACGACGTACAAACCACAGATATTTGTCTTTTAAAAATATCTTCTCAACACCATCAGGTTATATACCAAGGTTTTTTTGTTTTTGTTTTTGTTTTGTTTTGTTTTGTTTTGTTTTTTTAGCAGTCTGTAAGGAAACAACTTTAGGGGATCTGTTTGAAAAGACTGATTGCTACTTCTTCTTCTTCCTTTTCCCCCTGTCTCATCACAACTTCTCACAATTCATGGCTGCTTAGAATGAGTAAATAGCAAACACCCTTACTGCTGCCTGTTTCTAACGGGCAGGCCAAGATCTCTTATTAGAATCTAGGATTGGAAAAAAATAAAGTACCGAAGCCTCTTGGCAAGTAAGGTTTCTGGAACATGAGCGCGCCCTCGTGTGGCAGTAGAGGTTCTTGCAAATGGAAAATAGTATTTCTCGCGTTCGCCTGGAGTATGCTGACTGGTATACAGCTTGTACATTTAGACGCAGTTAGAAGAAAAAGAAAGATAAAGAGAGAAAGAAACAAACCAGTTTTAATCTCCCCAAAAGATCATACTACTAGTGCAGTTACATGTAAACCAATGCCCAGAATTTCAAACAAAATAATCCCTTTCTGAGTGGAATAATTTGATTGCCTGCCTTTTTCTATTGTATACTTTAACTAAAGATTGAGAAATGTGTTTAAAAACAATATAAATATATTTTATTTTGTTCTGTATCTTAGAAAGTGCCAGGGTTTATTCAGTAGGGTGGCAAACTGCTTTCAAATGCTAGAGATGGTGTAAGTCTGATCAGAACTTATTCTTTCAAATACCCCCCCCTTTTTTTTTTAATAAAACTGCAGTTCTTCATTAGAGCAAAGGGAAACACTAAGATTCTCCCAAATTCTTAGCACTCTAGCTCTAGTGATAGTTAATAGGCATTTTAATATAATAAGTGTTTTTATTTTTTCTAAGAAGTCAATTGCTATTAAATTACTCAAATGTTTGGGGGGAAATTAAGGTTATTGATCCTGAAATTAGGAATTTTCTTAGATTTATGGTGAACCCCCAGAATGATTCTGTATGGTCATAAATATGTGTATGGGTCTGGATGTGTGAGCCTGTGTTATGAGAGTGGGTGGTGGTTGGAAATCACAGGAGGACTTTAAGGCGCCTAATTATTCAGAGAGGTTAAAGGTGATGACCTTGACATTTCGGAAGTTCAAAGGCATACACTTATGCACTTATGTTTTTCTTTACCCCCCAAAAGGTTCAGCAATTAAAAAATATATAGATAGATAGATAGATAGATATTTCAAAAAGCATACTTCCTCAGAAGAGGCATGAGGTGCTGGGCATCTTATGGATTTATATTTTGAGTTTGGGCTTCTGAGAGGTTAAGAGTCATAAGGTCCACTTCACTCTGCAGATCAAGAGAAGCTTTTCTCACTTCTCCAGTTTATTGCACATTGCGGAAATCTCTTTTGGGCCCACCAGAAGGTGTATAATATAACCCAATTAAGCTGTTTAGAACTTTGGCTTTTATGGTGTTGTCTAGACAGTTCAAGGTTTTGTAAACAGCCTGGTTTGGTCCTGTGACATAAAGTGCAGCACAACCCTCGCCACATTCTTTAACTTAAAGCGATAACTGTGGTGAGAGAAGCAGTTCTGCAGCCCCCAACCTTAGTCTAGTGAGAGGGGGAGGGGGCTTACATTCCCTGATTCACGCTCACTGTGTCACCAGAAGGGTCCCAGGTCCCCTGTACCTATTAACTTCCCTTTAACAACCCCCCCCCACTCCCCACTTCGCTTGAGGGTTTTCTTTTTCTTCTTTAAGGAACTCTGGCTCCTTGTCACCTTGTTAAGAGATAATTTGGATCTTCTAATTAATATTAAAATTTGTTTTGTCTTTCCCAAAACTCCAAGTTCATTAGACTAAGGCTGGGGGTGGGGTGGGGTAAGAATTTGCTCCTTAGATTCCAAGTGCTTCAGCCTTCTTGCCTGGAAAAAAGCACTGTTGACTCAAAGCATCAATTCAGAAGTGGAAGACTAACGTGGTTCCTAAAGCCAGTGTAGCCTAGAGAGAGAGTGTGAAGGGCAAATTCCTATTCCAGAGAGATTAAAAAGTGCTCCAGTGGGCTTCCAGTTGCATGGGGGGGGGCACAGAGTTCTCGGCACTAAGACAACCTGATCAACACTACACTTCTTCAAACAGTAAAATCCATGCATCGTATTGAAGCTGTAATCTCCATTTTGCTAGAAACCATTTATTCACACACAAAAAGACAGTGACTCATGCCCAAAGGTACATTTCCCAGAGTTTAAATAATCTGTGTTCACTGAGGGGGAAGATAGGGATTTCTTAAACTCAAAACAAAACACCAGCTCCTTCTAGCCTCATGGCCTAACTCCCTACAGATCCCGCCGCCGTGTCCACAAGGACTCGGAGAGGGAGACAGGAAGAACAGCACATTGGCGGTAAAATTGGAAAGGGACGTTTGCATTTACCATTTTCCCCTTATTAGGATCCGCTGGGCCAAGTCCCCGACCTCGTCCTCAGGCTGCAGTGGTCGCTGGGAGGTCCCGAGTTGACCGCGAAAAGGAAGTTCCACAGAGAAGAGGCGTCAGTGAACCCAAGGAAATTGGGCCTGCGGAGGGCAGGCTGATGGGGAGGAGGGTGGGTGAATGGGGCTCTGGGGTGGGGGCGCATCCTGGAGCTCTCAAAATAAGGGATTTCCAGTGAAATACTGCAGCCGGTCCCTGTTGAGTTTCTTTTCTTTCATCCTGCGATTCTGGAACCAGATTTTGACTTGCCGGTCAGTGAGGTTGAGCATCCGAGAGAGCTGGAGTCTTTTCTCTTTGTTTATGTATACATTAAAGAAAAACTCGCGTTCCAGTTCGCGGATCTGGTACTTGGTGTAGGGACAGCGCTTTTTCCGGGACCTCTGGGGGGCCACTGCAAGGCAAAGAGACCGAGGAGTGAGAGAGGCTGCTGTTTGCCCCCTCCAGCTCTGGCCACTGAACTAGGGCCAGGCCTTGGCCGGGTTAGGGACGTCCCTTGCCGCCCGTTGAAAGGCTCTGCCTGCCTCGTGGGGGGATGATATATGGGCGGGCACAGGAGAGTGCGGGCGTGGACATGTGTTCACGCCTGGACACACACACACATACACACACACACTCAGTCACTCCACACACACTCCACACACTCACGCACGCGCGCGCGCACACACACACCATACACACACACACACACACACACACACACACACACCAGCTTGGCACTGAGGCAAGGCACACTCTGAACTGGAAGCCGAGGGGTGAGCGCGCCCACCAGGGCATCTGCTCAACTTTGAGCTGGGGGTCAGCCAGAGGCTTGGTTTAAGTCCAGTGCAAAGATCACCTACCCCCTGAAAGACAGGAGGCTCATGTGTCCCACTCACTAAGAGGCTCCAAACACCCATCCCTTCCCTAAGGTTCTTAACTCACCCACCCCCACCCAAATAGAGGGAAAGCTCTCCACAGCGATTAATGTCCTCTTCGAAGTCCACCTTAAGCCCACCTAAATTGGTTTCCTATCATAAACACGCTTTACAACGACCCGGGAAATCTTATAGGATGTATAAACCCCTTCGAATGCTTATAAAGTAGCACATAAAAAGGCGCAAGCAGAGGGAGGTCCCCGCTGCACCGCCCCCTCCTCTACCGCCCCGGGCCAGCCCCTCGGCCCTTGCTCTGCGCCTACCTGTACCGCCGCTCTTCTCGGCCCCCGCCTCCCCCGGGGGGCCCTCGCCTTCGCCGCCGCCTTCTGCCGCCCCCTTGGGCTCCGGGCCGGGAGTCGCCTTTGCGCAGGGACTGCCCCCGCCGCCACCAGCCCCAGCCTTGGGGTCGCCCTTGTCAGCGGCGCCCTCGGGCTGCGGCGGCGCGGGCGCTGGCTGGGGCTGCGGGCCGGCGAAGGGGGGTCCGGGTGCCGCCTCGTAGAACTGATCGAACCCCTGGGGCAGGATGCCGTTGCGACCCACGGCGCTGTAGAAGTTGGAGGCGGCGGCCCCGGGACCGTGCGGCGGCCCGGGAGCTCCGCACACCGGCTCAGGAGCCTTGAAGAGCACGTCTGGCCGGCGGCCCGCGGGCGGGAGCAGATCTCGCTGCATGGCCGCTTCCTCGGCCGCTGCTGCCGCCGCCGCTGCCGCCGCCGCTGCGGCGTAGTAGGGCGCGTAGCCCCCGGAGCCGCCACCGCCCCCGCCTGGGCCGCCCCCTCCGCCGCCCCCCGCGCCGCCACCGCTGCCGCCACGGTACGGCCACTTGGCGCGCTCCAGGCCGTAGTCACGAAAGGCCACCTCCCGCACGGGCTGGACGTGCGGCGCCAGGTTGGACGAATAGGGGAAAGTCATCTGGCAGGAGGAAGGCTGCGAAAGGAACGACGGCTTGCTGGCGAAGTCCGACGGGGCCACGTAGTAGGCGCAGCCCGGCAGGTACATGCTGGCTGCGCTCGGGCCGCACTCGTCAAAGTCGTTCATGGCTGCGCGGCGTGCACGCCGGCAAGCCTCGGGCCGCTCCCCGCGCCTCCAACCTGAGCCATCGATTGCACAAGAGGCTTGGGCCAGGATCAACTAAGCAAAAATCCCCACCGGGCGCTGACGTGCAATTCATCTTGATTGATTCTGGTGGTAATTATGTCACGTGACGCCATGGAGAGAAATGTCCTTATATCTATATCAGCGCTCTCCAACACGCCCCGGGACGGCTCCTGGCGCCGAGACGCGCGCACGCTGGGGGCGGATCGGCCTCCAGCTCCCGCCAGCTCTCCCAAGGCACTCCCTGACTAGGCTGCGCTGCAGGCCGGTCACCTGCGCGCCGCCGGCGGCTGCCACCGCTGGGCGCATCTGCTGCCACCGGACTGGGCCGCCCGCCCGCCCTAGCCCGCCCGCGCTGCTTTAAGTACCCGGACCTAGGCCGGAGGGGAGGAGGAGGGAGGGTGAAGGAGGGGGAGGAACGGGGGAAGGGAGAGCAGCGAAGAGCGATGGGGGGGCGGGTAGCCCCGGCCCTGGCACAGGGGACTAGGTGTGAGGGTGTGAGGTTCCCACCCCCACCTTTCCTGCAGTCGCTCCCTCCCCCGCGACACAGCCACCCTCTGTAGCTCACCGGCTGGGAGCTTGTTGCTTCTTGTTCAAGGGGCGTAATTGCGACACTCTCCAGGGCGCAGGGAGCCCTGATTTACATATTTCTCTGAGGAGTGCGTTCCGGCTGGTAGCGATTTGGCTCTCTTGGGTTCTGACACCAGGGACAAGAGTGTAGACCCTGGGAAAATGACTCCCAGGCGCTAGACTTGGCCTGGGTCTCGGTGCAGTCAGCTCTTTCTCTCCCAGGTTTTTCTGCTCTGCTCCTGTCTGTCCTGTCTTTTCTTACACTTCATTCCTCTCCTTTCTCTCTCCTGTCTCCCTCTCTTTTCCTTTCCTCGCCTCCACCCTGCTTCCTTTCCTTTTCTATCTTTCTTAGAATCTTCATTCTCTCTCTCTCTCTCTCTCTCTCTCTCTCTCTCTCTCTCTCTCTCTCTCTCTCTCTCAGGTTTTTCCTCAAATATCTTTGACGAACAAAAGGAAGTTAAGTCCTACCCTCACAGCACAAGGATCCTACTTGCTGGCCACAGACAACCTCCTGGTGCTTTGCCTCCCTCATCCTCTTCTGTGCTCAGGTCCTTCAGAGCTTCCCGTGCGTTGCAGCCCCACTAAGGCCTGAGCAATCTTGTGCCATATCCCCAAGACTCCCCTGGAAACCTTGGCTTTGATGGTCATAACAACTCCTTGGGAGATCCATTGGTTCTCTGGGGCTCTCAGTAGCGTCTGCCTGCTGGCTGGAATCTATCTGCAACACCTGGCTCAGGGGGAGACTTCTCAGCGCCTCGTCCCCGACCCCCGCCCCATCCGCTTGCTCCAAAGCCTTACTTTCTTCTGGCTGCCGCAATCCTCCCGGGCCTGAAGTCCAGAAGAGGCCTGGGCTCCCACCTCCAGCTTACCAGGCCCTTAGTCTCTCCCTAAATCCAAATCCCAGAACCAAAGGCAGCAGCCTGCTTCTTTTCTCAGTGTTCCTCTGCCCAGGAAACCCAGCCCAGAGGCCCAGGCTTCAACCCTAAGCCCTGGGTGGGCAGCTCTGGTTGTGTGCTGGTTCCCTCCCTTCCCCCAGGCAGCTGCAGTTGGGGTCCTGTGCCCTCTGCGCACGGAGCCGACTGACAGAAAAGGCGGGTGATCTGAGTTAATATCTATTTTCTAGCTGATCGCCCCCCTCCTTTTTTCTCCCCCCTCCTTTCTCCATTCCACTCTTTCCTCCGCCCCCTCCCACGTCTGTCCCCCCCCCCAAACACTGCGCAAATAGGTCTGTGGAAGTGATCACTGGAGCTCACCAAGCGCTCTCTCTCTCTCTCTCTCTCTCTCTCTCTCTCTCTCTCTCTCTCTCTCTCTCTCTCTCTCTGCCTCCTGGGCTCTCTCTCTCACCTAGCTATCCATCCTCCCTGAAACTTCCACACCCCCCACTCAGATTCCTGCTGGCACCATTCTCCTAGCCCAGAACCCAGACACACACACACAGTATTTTTATCTGCCTCCCTATTTCCATCCCACTCCCAAACCTCTCCCTTTCTGAATCCTGGTCGACGCCCCTGGATCTGTCTCCTAAAATGGCTCCCCAGACACTACACAGTGTTCCTAGGGTCGGTCAGAGCGGAAGGCAGCGGCGGGGGCCCCCAATCTTTGCATGTCTTGAGAATTGAAAAAAAATAAAATAAAACCCTCACCTTCCCGCACCCCACCCAGCGGGTTGTAAGACAGACCGTCGCCCCTAAAGTGAAGTCCGCTGGCCGCCAAGAAGGGAAATGGAAAGAGGAACCATTCAAGTTCAACGACATGGCGACGGCAGCTCCGGCGGGAGCCGCGCTTTGGTAGGGGAGGGTGCGCCATCTGCATCGGCGCGCTAGCGCATAGGGGAAGGGGCGATGCCCCCCCTCCACTCCTTAGCATACACAGTCTCCAACACACATCACCCAGAGCATTCACTCCTGGTCCAGCCCGCTTTGCTCTTTAGCCTCAGCGCTTTGCTTTGGCCCTCACCCCGAAAAACCGGGAAAAAGCAAAGCCTCTGGACCCGCGAATTCTGCTAGAGAACCTACCGTGAAGACCGGGGCGTTGTGTCCTTGTCGTTGTTTCTGCCGTCCTACACGAAACACACAGAGCACACCGGGCTTTCGGGGCTCGGCCAGCAGCTCCGGGAACGACAGCTTTCTGCGCAGCACGTAGACGTGCTGCGGTAATTTTGAGCCACCCAAGATAAGACACTAACTTGACCTTAACTTTGTCAGGGCGCCCCTGGTATCTGGAGAACGTGAACAGACACTGTCTGGCAGCTCTCGTAAAAGCTGGCTGGGGAAGGGATTCTGAGTCATTTCATTTATTACCACTACAGTTCTGCAAGAAAGCTTTTCCTCCCTGCCAAACTTTAATTATTTATGCTCTTTTAGGAAACGAAAGAAGAGAAAAGCAGGGGCAGTTGGGGGCGGGGGGGGGACACCCAGAGCCAGTCCCTTTCCCTGAAGAGCCTACGGAAAAGACTTCTTAAGTGGAAACAAACAAACAAAAAATGTGGGGAGACCACCTTTGTCCCAGGACTGTCGGGTGGTCGCTGCGAGGCCCCCCCCCCACCATTGAGGGGAGTGGATGCAGCTGGGAGAGGCCAGTGATGGGGCACACCTCCCTCCCCCATCACCAGACATGAATATTTACAATGATTCTGGATTTCTCCCTCACTAGCTTACAACCAGGAAGCCTCCCTAGCCTGCCTCCCAAGGGGAGAACCCTCGGGCCTTAAAAGCTTCCCCCTTCGGCCTGCTGAGCTATCAACGGATTGAATAGCTGGGTGAACCGTTCTTTTTCGTTTTAAAATCCTCTTTCTTAGTCAAGAGGCCGCCCCGTGGACTGCAACGTTTCAGAAGCATTTCTCTTTCTACGAGGGAATGTTGAGCAATTGGATTTCAGTATTATTTTTCTTTGGCATTTGTTTCTCATCCTGGTTCCTAATTTCTGTCAGGACTTTGGACAGGAAAAGAGGCACCATGGTCTTTGAATTCGTGTGCATCAATAAAAGGGAGGCTTTTTGAAAACACTGCTGGATGGACAGATAAGATGCTTATACTTAGGCTAATTTTGGGGGGCGGAGTGACTGGCCTCTAGGAATATTTTCCTCATCCCAGACTGCAGAGAAGAAACAGCATCATATCTGTCTAGAAAATTGTCCTGTATGTTTTGTTTTCGGGTCTGGGCCTGAGGAAGTCTGGTGTTTTTCTCCCTCCTCAGCTCTCTGGACCCAAGGTCTTCAAACGGCTTCTGCCTTTGATAAGCCTTTGTTCAGTTGTTTTCCGAGGAGAAAAGCTTCTCAATGCAGGCTTGGACTCCAGAAATCTGACTCAGGACCACTCCCTTTCTGCCCAGTCAGATGGGGAAACATTCTATCCACAGGACCTTCTACAAATCCCTCCTTCTTATCATCCAGTTGTTGTGTGCCATTTTTTAATCGGAAAAAAAAGTATATATAAATAAAATTTCTTTCCCAAGAAAGGAATTGGAACATTAAATATTTGATATTAGACATCTATTGGTCTTGCTTATTATTTCTCTAGTGAGAAGCTCCTTTCTACCTCCATGAGTTAGGAGTCAGGGTTTTCAAAGGGATTTAATATCAAGCAGGCCTTGGCTTTACCTGACTGAGCTCTAGACTCCAAAGGCATAGGGTGGAGTTCCCAAGGGAGCCTGCTGAACCCTTGCTGCTGCTGCTGCTGCCTACAGGCTCTTCCTAGGACTTAGCTTTGTCTTGAGAAGGCTGACCAAACCTTGGCAGAAAGATGTTTTGTTTTGAAATCCGAGGAGTGTCAAATCTTGACTCTCCCTGCCCCCCCCCCAAACAGGCAAGCTTTAAAGTTTGAGAATTTAGACAAGATGGAGAATTCTCAATCTACAGATGCAGCCTTAGCATGTTTGACATACATGCTCACCTACCTCAGGATTTTCCCCTTTGAATATTTCATAGGTATTCTGCCCGTAGTTTTGGCCTGGTTTTGTTTTTTTGTTTTAATATATATACGTAACTGTTTCCTGACTGCCTCGGAACCCATTTTCTCATGTAATGGGCAGCAAAGACCAGAGGTGAAACCACAAGCAGAGAAAAACAAAAACTAATTAGATGGCTTGAAAAACATTACAAAAGAATTTAAAGCATCTTTAAAAATGAACACCAGCCCCCTAACAACTTGCCTGGGACCTGGATATTTATTTTCTCTATGCAGCTAATATATACAAGGAAATGTTATTTACAACATCAAAACACAATATGCCTGGCAACTGTTAGCACAGAAAATAGTATTATTTAAAACACCAATCAAGGTCAGGTCCTGGAGACTTTCACTTAAAAAAAAAAAAAAGCCATTGGATTTTGGGAAGGAACCATAAACCTTTGGGATGTGATGCATCTTGCTAGGGGCTAGGGGTGGGGCTTAAAGCTCAAAAGAAGAGGCAAAGATGTGTGTGTGTTATGTGTGTGTGTATGTGTGTGTGTGTGTGTGTCTTGTATTCACTGAGAATAAAACTAGATGGATTCTGTAACAGAACAACCCCATCTACCATTCAGAAAAGCTGGGCTCCTCAAGGTAAAACTGGCAGGGCTGGCAGGGTTGGGGGATGGGGGTGAGGGGGGGGAAGGGGGGAGGAGGAGGGGCGGGGGGGGCGCTTAAAAGCTTTACAAGAGCTGGCCACAGGCATCTCTGAGAAAGAGCACAATGGCTTTGAGGGAATTGGTGAGTGGTGGTGGTGGGGGGCAGAAGTTGTGGCTACTGTCTGCTCTCTCTCCAAGAGCAGGAAGCCCAGGCTGGGAACCCGAGAGGTCTTTCCCCCACCCAAGACTCCTCAAGGAGGCAGTGTTGTTGCTGTTACTGTTGCTGTCTTATCTTGTAGTGACCCACTAAGGTAATTCAAGAAAGAGAGACATGTGGACGCCTTCATCCATTCAAGAGGAAAGTCCCAGGGAGAGCATGCGTGCAGATCCCCCCTCTCAGACTTACTCCTCTTTCTTCCCTGTGCAGTCAAGCCTCCAAATAGGCCAGCCGCTCCCTCCCCTCAGCACAGCTCAGCTCTAGGCATCCAGTTACAGAGTGCACGGCCTTGGTTCACAGGATAGGTGAGGTTGGAGCAGGGAAACTCTCCCAGTCTTGTCTGGAGACTATAATTTGCTCTGGAGTCCTAGTTTCTCTCATCCTATCTTTGAGAAGGAGACCTTCCAACATATTTTACCCAGCAGGAGAGCTGAGGTTCCAAAGTACCCTTCCCTCCACCACACCCCCTCCATGAGGATGAAGGTCTACGGTAGCTTTTATCCTTCCAAAATAGTCAGAGCAGATGGGGGTTGTGGTGGAATCGGGTTCTTCCCTTCCTCCAGAGCGGAGGGTCTGGCTTTGTCACAAAAGGTTTCTGCTGCCAAGAGGCCTGAGGCGTCCTCAGCCCTTTCCTCGGCAGCGTGGGTCTCCGAGCGTTTCTACACGCACTTCAACTCGGAGCTCTAGCTAGGCTCCTGTTAAATGCAGAGAGAGAGCTGGTTAAAGAAAGACAAAGGAAACTAACAGCTTGGAAATGGAAAAACCCAAATACAACGATCCACCAATGAACCCCGGATGTAAACACCACCGACAAGAAGGGCAGGTGACCCCCAGACACCAGGCTAAATGCTTAAAGCCAGTGTTAGACTGCGGTTCCCAAACACCTCTTAGGAAGGGCTCAAAGAGAGCTGAAAGCCAACAGGCCCCACTGGCCTCCTCTCCAAATCTCCTCCTGGCTTCTGGGCTGCAGACTGAGCCAGCCGGAGGGCAACCCAGGAACAGAGGAGGAGCCGGAGGAAAGCCCCCAGCCCCAGCACCTCCTCCACAGCTAGGCCTCGGGAACCAAAAGGGCAGGCTTGGTATGGCTGCGGCATCCCCTGGGCAGCTAATAGAGCGCCAGTGCCTGCTCGCGCTGCACGACACGTTTTTTCTTCATACGCCGATTCTGGAACCAGATTTTGACCTGCTGGTCGCTGAGGTTCAGCCTGTTGGACAATTCCTTACGCTTCTGCCGGTTGATGAATTCATTGACCAGGAATTCGTTTTCCAGCTCAGCAATCTGCTGCTTCGTATAAGGTTTCCTCTTCTTGCGGGCCCTCCCTGGGGCCGCTCCCCACGGCAGGCCTGAAACAGAGCCCCCCCCCCACGTCAGATCAACAGCACGCCCCACAGAGGCTTACCACTGTTGGCGATTCTCCTGCCTGTTCAGCTATCCCTGGCATCCCACCTCCCGGGTCCCTGCCCAAACTGCCTTGGGGAGCATGGGCACCGTTTACCGTCGGGCAGCGAAGATCTCAAGCAAGAGGCTACCCCGGCCACTTGCACTGCCATGTTCAAGTTGAGCGGGCCTTTGGTGTCTTCTTTGAAGCTGGAGGCACAGGGGAGGCCCTGGAGCAGGGTCGCAGAGCCCGCAGAGACCCGGCCCACACCTGCGTAGTCATACTTGGTGCCTTTAAGAGCCGAGTGAGCCAGACTAGACTCGGGGGCGAAGGGCGGCCTAGTCCGGCTCCGTTCCTCAGATGAGGTGGCTGCATCAGGCTGTTCTTCGGGTCCGTCCTTGGCGCCTGGTGACTGCAAGCCAAGAGGCCCAGTGCCGGTCAAGTAAGACTGAGAGAAGCCTCCAAAGGCAGAGGCGGCGGCAGGCTGGGCAGGGGTGCACGAGGCGGGCGTAGTGGCCCAGGGCAGCGCGCTGCGAGGGTATGAGATGGGCGGAAGAGCGGCCAACTGGCTGCCATTGGGCCGCAGGTTGGAAAAGTAGAAAGAGTCCGGTGACTGCAAATTCAGAAGCGAGCCCACATAGCCAGCTCTGTAGAGACTGCGCTCGCACATCTCCAACAAAGGGCCTCGGCTATGCTCGCAACAGTATTTAGTTACAACCCGGAATAAGAGGACCGGCTCAGAGGATTGGACGAAACTTTGCCTGCAGGTTCTTCAAAGCCGGTCATTTCAGCACCGCCTACATCCCCCCGACCCGTCCCCCTCCTCCTTTCAGGGTATTATGATAACACCCGCAACTTTCGACGGCTGCGATGGGTAAGGCTGCCAGCTGAGTCAAAGCACGTTGAGGGAAGGCAAAGCCTTTTTGAAGTTTCCAGGCCTGTGACATTGAGATGACGGGTGCCCGTTGCCCAAGTGTCTCTTGGGAGTTTTCCGTCTGAATTGTTTTGCCAGGTCATATTTCGCAGGCTGCCCGAGCCAGGTTTGCTTCTACCAACTTTAAGTTGCAGTTCATACATTTTCCAGTAAGAGAACCTCTGGGCTTGACTGGAGAAGATCTAGCAGTGCCATCCACTGCCCTTGGAGCTCTAAGAAGGCCTCTGCCCAAGACTCTTGGCTGCAAGGATCCATATGATCCTGGAGTCACGGGCCATAGACAACACAAGAGGTTGATCAGACAGCAGAGAAAGGCACCACAAACTGCTCAAGTGTGGCACCTCCCGGTGTTTGGTGTTTGTCCCCAGGAACTATGCTCATACATAGCATGGTTTTCCAGGCCCTCAGGTAATCCCACAATCCGAGGAGCCACTCTTGGGCAAAAGCTAAGTTCCTTTTCTCTCCGGAGCCACATTGTTCACTACTCTCTATAAGCCCAAACTCCTAGATGTCCTCCTGAATGTGGAGGGGCAGAAAAGCCAGAGCTACCCGGGCCGAGGAAGAGCAGCCACACTGAGACAACCAGCTAGCTGCTTTCCTTGTGTTGGTGTCTCCAGACGCGCGCGCGCGCGGGTGGGCGGCTGCGGGTTCACTGGCTAGGCAAACAGGGAAGCCGGAAAGGTAGCTGTTCCTTGTGTGCAGTAGTATGCTTAGCCTCTGTGGCAGGCCCTTCTGGGTAGTCCAGAGGGAATGCGGCTTTTCTCAGCCAGGGACTGTGTTATGGGCGCCCGTGCTAACTTGCAGCAGGACCCACAGTCCCTGGGCCAAGCTGGAATTGGTTAGGCCTCCAGCTCTGGCAAGGAGACCACACAGGCGCCGCCGGAGGGCAAGGCTGACCACCTCGCTAGGACTTTATTGTGTGAGTTATGGCGACCAATTGGGCGGTTCTCAGGACGCAATCGGCCTCTTCCTCCTGTTCTGGGGCGGGAGTGGGGTGGGGGTGGGGGAAGTCTAGGGCTCCTCAGGGCGTTACTAACGTTTCCTCTGTGCGAGGCATCGGGATAAGCACTTCACTCTGTTCTTTCCGGGGAGGTGGGAGAACGCATAGGTTTCAACTTGGCTTTTTGAGGCCCAGGGGAATCACGCTTTAGGTATCTGATAGCTTTCATTTTGAAGAATTCTCCCTTCTTTATTGGAGCATCCTCTGGCTGGATTTTTCAGTTTTAGGGGTCCCAGCACTCTCAATGTTCCTGCCTCATGCACAGTGATTCCTAGGTGGGCCTAAGGGTGCATCCTTAGACTATGGCTGCCTTACAGTTCTGTTTGCCTCTCAAGACTAAATACATAAAAAGACTAAATGTGAACCCGAAAAGAGAGGAACAGTTTAGTTTTTTCTTATTGCTTTTTTGGTTAATCGACCCACTTCATTCCCCCAAGTTTATAACTTTTGAATGTCTGGTAGGACCCTGAGGGAAGAGCGGCACGGGAGTGGGGGTGGGTCGGGGTAGGGGAGGGCAGTTTGACTGGGAATGTGGCGCAGGAAAAAGCATCCGACTGAGGAGCCGAATGGCAAGTTCTGCCAATGTCGCCGAACGCCCAGGAGATGGCGAGCGTGCTCCATGCCTAGCGAGGCGCCGCCACACGGTCAAGATCAACAGTGAAGGGCGGTGGGGCGGGCTTGGGGTCGCCAGCGCCCGCGGTCATGGCCCGCTGCCAAGGCGCTGTGGACAGTCTCTGAAAGCCGGGATTGTAGCGTTTGACCCAGACAGCGGAGCCAAGGGACCTGATGCGAAGAAACCTGTGGCCACGTTTTTGTTTGACCTTGCGCCTCTATCCTAACGCCTTTTTCACCTCTTGAATCACGAATCGATCTGCCTATCTTGGTCCCTATGCCAATCGCTAATAAATTGTGCCAAGTTTCTGAGCAGCTCTCAGCCTGTAACTGAAAGAAAAGTCTTTCTCCAAACTCCTTTGGCCTTCCGGGCTCCCCGCGGGCCTCGCTTCCAGGGCCTCAACCACTCGCTTTCCTCCTCCTCCCTCAATCCCGAATATAAAAGGCACCCATATAAATAACAAAGCATTCATCTGTTCCTCATTTAGCCATCAATCCGAGTCCACCAGAGAGCGTTTGAGGGCAGTTTTAATCTTCAGCAAACCCCATTTCTTTTAGGCTCAGCGAAACTGACGTGTGTCCTGCAGATGAAAGGAGAACCTCGAGGCAATTCCCTCGACCCAATATAGGAAAAACCTGAGAAATGGACCTGGGAGATGAAGTGTGGCCTGGGAGACTAGAATCTAAAAAAAAAAAAAAGAAAAGAAAAGAAACGAGGGTGGTTGGAAGAAAACTAAGGCCGCTTTTTTGTTTTGTTTTGTTTTTGCTTTTTGATGAAACACATCTTGTGAACAAAATAGCGAAGGTATTAAGTGATTCTCTCCCAAGTGTGACGTCCAGGATGATGTAGCCCCCTTTTCAAGGGTTTATACTTCCTAGATTGAACCGCATTCTGTCTGTATTTCTCTATCTCTGCCCGTACTTTCCCCTCCATAAACGAAGTTGGCAGTAAGATGTAAAACAAGTCAAGCTGGACCAGAGAAAACGAAAGTAATTTCCCAACTTTAAGCCCGGTGTTTTCCCCTCACAGCACCAAAGAAGCTCTTTTTCCAGTAGAGTTTGCATAGTGTGTGAACTTTTAGAAATCTGTTTAACTAACAGGCACACCAGAAAGTTAGCCCTTGCTAGATTGTAGTAGTAGGCTGCAAAAGGCCCGTTTTCTTTGTGGAGGTTTCCCAGAGTGGCAAAGAGGACAAAAAATAAAACAAAACAAACAAACCTTACTGGTGCCTAAAACTGTGTCTAGCTGCTAAGATGTGTAACAGTGGTTTCAAATTGTCAATTATTGAGTGCAATATACCATGCCTGAAGTGTTTCTTTATTGATTGCCAAATATGGATATAGCTTTCTCTAATTTCAAGACCTTCATAGTGAAAATATTTGTAATGAATCCTCTCTAGGCCCCAAATGTTCCAGTGAGGTTTCTTCTGCCCAGGCACAGACATTCACATTGATTAATAAATAAGTAAAATTGTTAACTAAATAGATAATATTGAAAGAAATAAAATTTATTGATTTTTAATGAGTTGGTCTGGTTAAAACCCGATTGTTTTAGACATCACCATTGATACCCTCATTTTAAAACATCACTATTTGGGTTGGAGGGAGGAGCAGAAATGGAGGACAAAACACGGAGGTTTCATAGACCAAAACTGGTGTTGTTTCCTTCATCTACAGATGCTGAGGAGAGCAGAATTTTACAATAAATAAGAACAATTTCTACAAGCAGCACAAGCTTGGAAAACACAAATCTATGAAGACTCAGTGGAGACAAGAGAGCTCTTTTTATTTATATCTCCCTCGGAGTAAAGAGTGGTTTTTAAATGCTCAGAGCACTGCTCAAACACATTGCATCTACAACAATAATCTCTCAGCTGCATAAATATGCAACGTTTTTTGAAAGTAGTTTTAGCATTACTTTCTGAAGCGTCTTTTTTTCCTCTTGGTCCTTAGAGCTCCGTAATTTAAAAATATGTTAGATGTTGTAAAGCTCTGAGAGGCCCATGCGTTCAGACAATTAACTTCTTCATTGGGTTCTGGAGAGAAGTTCCCACCCCTGGCCACACTGGCTCAGTCTCTTTCCAAGGACTGAGGAGATGGCCTCAGTGCCACTCCCACAGACCCAAGGAAAGGGGTAAAGTTATACCATCTGGAGTCACTATGCCAATTGTAACTATTTTAAATAGCTGCATCTAGAGTTGGAGAAATGAAGGCATTCACTTAAGAGGAATCCTGTTTTCAGTTCAAAAGATTACAGCTACAAGGCATACTAAAACCACCACCAACAGCGAAGGAGATTGCCAAAGATAGGGGAGATTGTCTTCATTTCAATATTAATAAGGTAGCTGCTTTTAAAGACATCACGTGCCTTCTCAGTCTCCAAGTTTCAGACTCTCCCAGCGATCCTAAATCACTGAGTGCCCAGAGCTGTTTCCACTTGCCTTGGGGAAACTTCTGAGAGCTAATGCTTCAATTACACAATCATAGGTTATGAATGGCTGAAGCCAAGTCTGGCCTAATGGATCATAAGCATAATCAGTGCTGGAAACACACATAAAATCCTGTTAAAAAAATAAACCCCTAAATTCAACAGGCACTTCTGAAATACATTTTGGGGGATTATTGAAAAATACTTCAAGTTTTTTTTTTTTATACTGGCCTGGAGGGAGAAACAATGTGTAAAAATTATAAAAAAACAAGTCTAGACAAGAACAAAACCAATAATAAGCAAGTAAGAAACAGAATTACACAGCCAGATTGGGCAGCAAAAAGTTTTAGAGCCAGAAAAAGGTGAAGAGAGAGAGAGAAAAGAAAGGATTCACAATGTTTGCCATCCTAGGCAAGGAAGGGGGAAATTAAATACATTTTCAAGTCTTTCCAAAGGTATTTTTGGAGACAACAGAAAGCATTGAAAGTGTCTGCGGCCACCCGGCCACATCAGGAGACAGTGTCTTTGAGCTTGGAGACGATTTTCTTGTCCTTCACTCTTCGGTTCTGAAACCAAATGGTTACTTGTCTCTCGGATAGGTTCGTGGCAGCGGAGATCCGCCGCCTCTTGTCCTTGTTAATGAACTTGTTAATGGCGTACTCGTTCTCCAGTTCTTTGAGCTGCAGTTTGGTGTAAGGTACCCTTTTCTTCCTTCCCCGTCGGTAGACACACATGTCCGGCTGATTTAAAGCCACATCCCCTAGCACAAACAACAGCATGGGAAAAATTAGACTGGATCCTTTGGAGCACCTAAGTTTTGAATTGTGTTACGTGGCTGCATTTGTGTACACATCAGTACTGGGTGGGTCGGGGTAGAGAATAAAGAAAATGAGATTGTTTATGTTTTATTATTATTTACACAGACATATTATTTACACGTTATTAAAGAAAGAGTATTTGCACTTTGAGACAAAGGCTAATTTGATGGATCATCATGGTTTTTCAAACCGGCATTTTAACAAGCCTGTGATTTTATGGTCTGGTTCTTGGGGGGGGGGGAGAGCTCCTAAGGACACTTTCTGCAATTGCCAGCATTGTCAGTTGCATACATTCAAACAACACACAGATACACACACACTTAGACTTCAGGTCTTTTACTTAAGCTTTAATTTCTGTTATTATCTTTGGGACTTTTTTTTTTTATGGGCTTTAAGAAGCTTTAGTGGTCATTGGAACCCCACTTGAAAATTGGGGGCCCAACTCTGACACCTTTTAAGAAAGTAAGAAAAGGAGAGGGTGGGGGAAAGAAAGAGAGAGGGAGGGAGGGGAGAGAGAGAGAGAGAGAGAGAGAGAGAGAGAGAGAGAGAGAGAAGAGAAAAGATAACTAAAGATCCTAAACTTTAATGGATGAAAAACACCTGTGGTGCAGGGGTGAGGGAAAGATTGCAGAGGCGATTTCAGTTAGGAAAATTACAGATTTACCGACATCAGACAAACTTTTCAAGTGGGTTTAATCTGGTCAGGCTTGGAGCATAAGTTACCACTACCAAATAGGGGGTTTTCTCCCCCCTCCCGTCCCCCGCCCCAATCGCGTGTTCTTCCCCTTTCTACGCTGCCGCCCCTACCTGGAAAGGATGATTTCCAAAAATGGGACCCCTGTGGCTGGTCCTTGGCACAGTACACCTGGCTGTTCCACCCGTTGGCTAGCGTCCAGGACTGGTAGCCCTCCATGGAGATGTACGCCTCGTGTCGAGGTTCCCCTGACCCAAAAGTGGACACCATGTCGATATACCCAGGCACGTGCTGATAGGGACTCGTGTAGCCCTGGTAGAAAGACACTTCCTTGGCTCGCGCGGGTACCTCGTTGGTCGGTACGCTGCTGCTAGCCAGGCCCGACACGTCCATGTACTTCTCCACCGGGAAACCTCCGAGAGAAGCATGCGGCGACGACTTGAGGGCGTTCTGCTGTAAGCCCACGCCGTGCGACATACGGCAGCTGTAGTAGCCGTTGCCGAAGTGGTAGCCATAGCCCAGCGCAGGAGCGCCTGGGGGTGCTGTGGCGGTCGCGGCCGCCGCTGGCGCGGGACACTCTTTGGCCACCGGAGCGTCCGGGCGAGTGGCGATCACAGCTGAGGATGAGGACGACGAAGAGGAGCCTGTGCGCTCAGAGGTCCCCGGGTACGCGAAGCTGGAGGCCGCTGCCGCTGCAGCCGCCGCCGCTGCCGCCGCCGCTGCTGCGCGTCCGGAATGTGTCCCCGCGAACACCGGCGCCGATAGGAAGCCGCGACACTGGCCCGGCGCCGCCACAGAGGACGAGGAGGAGGCCGGCGCCGCTCCAGCGGCCCCGCTGTCTGCCCGCAGCCCATCCATGTCCCAACTCTCGGAGCGGCTCATGGCCCGGCTTGGCCCGGCCCGGGGCCGGGCCTCGGCCCCGCGCAGGACACCATGGCGCGCTGCGCCTCCTCCCTCCTCGCTGAACTCTGCGCCGCGCTCGCTCCCGCCCTCTCCCTCCCGTCCTCTCTCCCTCCGCGAGCCTCCCGCCTCCTGCCCGCCCGCCCGCCCTCCAACAGGTTAGCTCATCGCGGGACGTTTATAAAAACGAAGTTCAGGTTGGGAGGGGGCCTGGGACGGTCGGGGGGCCGCCTCCCGCCCCGAGGGCGCCGGTCGGGGATCGTGCCATTGGCTGCTCCAGGACACGTGGGGTGGGGGCGCGGGAGAGCCTGGCTCCCGGCCCGGGTCTGGAAGGACCCACCCACCAGGCCCCCACCCCTCCTCAGCCCTTTGGGAGGCCCACCTCCCATTCCCGCCCTCCCCCAGACCCAGGAGTTTGCTCGGCAGCCACCCCTACGTGTTGATTGCGGGACGGCCCATCCCGGGCCTGTCTGCAAGGCGGGCGCCGAAGGCCTGCGCCTCATCTCCGTAACTGCTGTTTTTGCCACCTCTCTTAGGCTCCTCGAGCGGCACAATGAAATGAGGATGAAGGACAGAGATAGTCAGAATGACGCGAAAACAGAGCAATTCTACTTAAACAAACAAACAAACAAACAAACCTGTTGCTTAATCATTCGTTAGTCTACTTCTACACCCCAAATTCAAGACAGTTCACTTTTCCTACTTTGAACATACCTAACGGGTAAAAGTAGTAGATTAGTCGGAGCAGAGCCTTCCGATACAGACACCATCAGCCCACAAAACACTCGTGAAAGGCTCTTGGGAGAAATAGCATCAGAGACTTAAAACTTACCTAGGAGCCGCTAGCTTGGAAATCGGTGCAATTAGGACGTCTACAGATGCTAGGTCCACGTCTCTACTCTTGGACAGCTTCTCCTGGCTGGCCTTCTTAGCCTCAGCAAGGCTTCCTCCCAGCCAGCCCAAAGACTCTGTGACCAGCGCAGGAGGAGAAAGCCACTCAGCCGACTGCCACGAATTTTCTGCGCCTTGCCCACAGCCTACCGGCCTCTAGCATTTTGCAGCCACCACCCACCCCGCCCGTTACTCACACCAATTAATTGAAAACTTCACTTTCCCAGGGACCTCTGTTCCGCTTCCTTTTCCAGGCTACCAACTGCAGATAATTGAGTGTGTCGAGTTAAAAGGATTTGTTTGTTTGTTTGCTTTTTGTTTTTGTTTTTTTTCCCCAAGTAAAGTCGGCACTGGTGACAGGAACAGTCCAGAGCACCTAGGTCCGACTTCATAAGGATAGGGTAGGCTCTCATGCCAGCAAAGGAGGAGCTAATTCCAGAGTTGGAAGTATATATTCTTTTACAGCGTTAGGTATGACGTTCTAATTTTTCTGTACCCCAACTGGAGTCTCTGCATAACTATCCAGCGATCTTAGCAACTTATGGGGCGTCCTTGTGAGTCCTGAGTCTCCTGGGAGCAATATTAGATTTGGTGAGTCAAGAGTGCTGGGTGGACGTGAGAGCCTCAAAGCGAGCCAGTTTGGTGCTGTACTGTCAACCTGCCAGACCATTTTATCTCTTAAGAAAATCACTCCCCAGATAGAAAAAAGGCTCTGAGAGAGAAGAAGAAAAAGAAGGAGCAAGGTCCTTCTGGGCCTGGCCTGGCCTGCCATTGCAGGGTGGGCTTAAATAGCAAGGTCCTTCTGGGCCTGGCCTGGTCTGCCATTGCAGGGTGGCTAATGGTGTTGGGAGTGTTGACACACACACACAAACACAGTAACCATAAAAGGCTCAAATAAAGGGTGTGTGTGTGTGTGTGTGTGTGTAGGTTATGAGAGAGGTACTGGAAGAGAAAGTATGAGAATTTGTTTGTTTGACTTTTTAAAGCCCTAGACATGTTCATGGTCAAATTCAAACAGGAGGGTCCCTCCAGGGTTTTGCAGAATTGTGGTTAATAGCAGTTTGCTGACCGTAAGAATTTTGAGTACTTGAGAGAAGACAGAAGCATTTAAATGGCCAGATAGTGAAGTTGCTGAGCTTTTGGGAGAGATTAACAATTAGATGTTTTATTTCATTTTCTGTGTGTGTGTGTGTGTGTGTGTGTGTGTGTGTGTGTGTGTGTGAGAGAGAGAGAGAGAGAGAGAGAGAGAGAGAGAGAGAGAGAACATGGCAACTATTGATATTTCTCTGCCTTTAAACATTTGCTGAAATGCTTTAAAAACAAAACAAACAAAAATAACCAGAACCAACACACTTTCAGTCTCCCCAAACTCAATATTTTTCTATCTTTGTGTTCTTTGGGCTTCAGTGCTTTTTTAAAAAATCTGACTAATACCTTTAATAAACATATTCAAAACAAAGGAAATAAGATTAAGACAAGAAAATAATTTATCATATTCTGAGCTTCCAGTCCACACGTTAACCTTGGCTTAATTTTTTTATGCAAAAAGTTAAATTGTACTTGACTGGGAGGAAAATTGGAATTAATGCACTCAGATTGAAACCTCTCGATATGGTCTTGTAGAGCTTAAGGTTTCTCTGACAATTTTAAAGGCTATTCGGAAATAAGGGACGTTCTAAATGATGAATTTTATCCTTTGTTACCACTGGCTTTTCTGTGCCTTCAAAGTCTAGGCACATACAAGTAGGTTACACTAGGAAAGTCCTCTGAGAGGACCCGTAGGTACGACCCTAAATCCCAGCACCCCAGGGCAGTTACTGCTATTGGGTCATGGTGCTGAGACTGGCTACTAGGCAGAGTCAGGATTGCTCTGTGTTTCAAATAAGAAGGTTCATAGTTTACAAGATGGGTAGGCAGATATAAAGAAGATTCTGAGGTTAAATGGGAAGACATGTTTTCATTTAGCTTGCATGTCTTGTGACCAAACTATATTTAATTGTAATCGTTTTTACCCTTTAATTTTTGAGACATAGACCCACACTGTAGCCCAGGCTGGCCTCAAACTTCCAAAAGGGGTGGAATTACAGGCATGAGTCGCTTCTAGGCTTATAACCATTTTATTTAGATGTTGAAGAGCACAGACTGAACCCTATATTTGTGTGTGGGTATATCATAGTGAATTTTTAAAAAAATTATAGTGAAATTTTTAACAAAAGGAACACGTTTTGTTAAATAAAAGAGTTTAACAATGGCAATTGCCTCAAAATACTCACCTATCGTTCTGTGGAAACAAAATTGTTGCATTTCCTGAGTTCAGTGAAAAACTCATGATGCTCCTTGTTGCTTCAAGTCCTCCTTTGCTCCTCTTTCCTCTTTCTTCTCCATTTTAACCTCTTTCTTTTCTTTTTCCCTCCTCAACAATCTTTTGAGACTTGAATTTGTGCTGGTGTCATACACTCTGTTCATTTATGTAGATCTTATAAATTGTACATCTGCATGGGGATAAAAGAATAAATGAACACAGCTAAGACTGAGACATTGAAGCATCCTGTTTACCAAGACAGCAAGGAGCTCAGTTACCTACGTAATTGCTGACTGTCACAACCAGGGTAGCAGAATCCTGTCAGAGTGTGGTTGTGGGAGATTCCTTTGAAAGCATTTACCTTGATGGTCACAACTAGGAATATAGGACTGTAGGCACCCTCTTAATTAACTTTTGAGAAAGCAGAGAGCCAGTAGAAAAAGTCTCACTTCAGGGGCAAAATCTTGTTGAGTAGATCTGGCTGGCAAATGTTCCTAACTGTGTCTGTCTGGTGGCTCTGGAGCTAATTTTCCAACTCAGGCTGGAAAAGAAACAAAAGAACAAACAAACAAAAATATGAAGCAAAAACCCCAAACAAAATCACAATGTCTGGTGTAGAAAGATGGATCCTGGGTTTGGGGCATTTTCTCAACCTTGGGTTTAGCAACGAGATTAGATTCTATTAAATAAAAATCTTGTGCAACAACAAAGACCCTCCCCAAGTATCATGTGATTAAAAAAAATTCCAAGTTTGCCTCCTACAGGACAGCAGGGCCTTATTTGAGATAGAACTCTTCTAGCCTTGAAACAGGGAGGGTTCTCCCAAAGAAATTCTGAGCTCGATTGGAGAACACACTCCAGTCGTTAGGGCCAGAGCTGAAGCTCTGAATAACTTCGTGCTTTCTTCCTACATAGAAGCGAGGATTGCAATGTGCTGTTTTGTCTTACGTTTCCAAACTTTCTAGCAACACGCTTTTCTATCTGGCTAAATGCTTACCCTGTCAGCAGTGAGGTCACATGGGTGCCTATTACCATCTCAAATAATTCCCGTTCTCTACGGGCAATCCGCATTAATGGGTACCCCGCAAGGCTAAGGGGGTGAAGGGAAAGAAAACGCCTAAACGTAGGAGGAGTTGAGAGGCTGGAGAAGGATGGCAGGCGGTAGGGCTCGGGATCCCTGAAAGGCGCTCGCAATTCTCCTCGCCTGGCGCTAGATGTCCCTGTAAGTTCTTGGGTCTAGTCGGAGGGCACATAAACTCCAGGCAGTCGCAAATCTGAGTAGCCTCGGGCTCCAGGAAGAAAGCAGCCACCCAAGCCCACAGTTAAAACCACCCCAAGGTAGCTTGGAATTGCAGGTGGAGGGGGAGAAGAAAAACGGAAGTGATTTGGGCCAACCTAGGTGAGGCTGAGAGCTAAGGGCCTGCCTAAGGAGGATTAGAAAGCATGCAGTAGCCCTAGCGTAGTAAACCTTGATTACTCCAACCCCCATCCTTTCCTGTAAATCAAAACTGGTTCTGAGGACTGTACTTAGCCCCTCATGCCCCAAAAATGTCCGGCCTGCAGCTGAGACTCGGGAGGTGCTTACTGACCATCCACCACCTTATGCAGACTCAGCTCGCCAGTGAGCTTGAGACTCTTGAGGAGCTGGTGGCTCCTGCTGACTGGAACCTTCTGCAGGGAAACCGAGAGCTGATCTGCCTGAGACCGCGGAACCGCGTGGTCTTGTTGCAGCTCCAGCTTTACTCTCGACCCATCCCTCTGCAGATCTACGACAAGATTTTACCTGAAGTCACAGGCCAGGTGTTCACCACGTCACCTGGGGGACCCACTGCTTACAAGAGACAAACACTTAGTTTGGAGACCTAACCCCACCTAAGGGGAAAGAAAGAAAGAAGAAATAAAAGAGGCTTTGCTCTTTGTTTCTGCCATTCTTTACAGCGAAACGGTGCTTTTGGATACTATGGAGAAAGTTTTCCCTGCATGTTACCTCACTCCTCCCATCTTAAAAATTCCTTTGAAGTCCTGCAGCATGAGTTGGATTCTATCTGAGTGGTCCTGTCATTGGGCAATGGTTACTTCGAAGGCACCAGAGGCTAAAAACTGAGACAGTTTCTAGTCTCAGTCTTTCCATTTTGGTAAGTGTATGAAGTCACTGAATTTTAACAAGCATAACAATACTACTTTCTCAATGGTTCAGTGTTTTAGAGGGAGGGCCTGCCTTTAAATAAGACATGTACAAAAATAAGAGGATGGGAAAATTGGTGTGCAAAACTTCCAACTTCCCATGACTTATGCATTATTGGAGATAAGTTTAATTTATGAACTATTACCAAAGCTCTCAGTATCAGAGGGTCCTCACTCCTGAAAAGGGAGGAATCAATTGCATAGAGTTTCTCTGGTTTTTAGAAGTGATACTCGATGGTTCTTTAAAAAAAAAAAAAAAACCCACTTCTAATTGTATAGTAAGTGCATCATACAAATTAGTCAATATTATTATTACTAATAGGTGTGAAATCTAAAGGAACACTAAATATTAAAATAGAATAGTCACTGTGAAATGTTTATCGTCTCCTAAGTGCAGTGAAAAGTTGTGACTATCTTTCACTGTGATAATTTCCCTACCGTGACTTCAAGTGCATGTGCTGCAATAAACATTCTAGAAATTTAGTATTAGTATTAGTATTACTTGAAAGGCGCAAACTAGTTTCACGGCCACTAATGAATGAAGGTGTCGTGGACAAATGATTTTTCCATTTTCCACAGATTGAAGTCGGGCTCGGCCAGCTTTTGTAACTAGAGGCAGCGGGTCCTAAAAGAAGGGGAGAAATGGAAGACCCACCCACAGGCGACAGAGGAAGGGGTTGCTTCCTAGGCCGCTGAGGCTTCTGCGACTAAAAAGCAGTTCAGAGCCACTGAAACCGCGAGGTAAACAGATGGGGGCGCCAAATGACAGCAATAAAGGCGTCGGCGGATTTCCGCTCTGGCAGAGCGACCACTTGCTGCCCCAGCCTCGCGCGGCCCGCCTCCCCGACCAGTCTATCATAGACCAAAGAGTCTCTTATAGTCCCTTGGGTAAAGAAGGCTTGTGTAGCAGTACCCTCCCTGAGACAGTGGAGCACCGACTGCCAGGACCCATGGAGCTGAGCGTTGTAGCTGAGAAGCAATTGGGGGCGCCAGCAGGGCTGGGCTCTTGTGTGTGTGTGTGTGTGTGTGTGTGTGTGTGTGTGTGTGTGTGTGTGTAGCGAATAGAGTAGCTGAAAGCCTGCTCAAGGAGAACGCAAGTGCCAGGGGCTGTGTGACCATGGGTAGGATAGCCACTGGGACAGGGGCAAAGGTGGATGCTGGGTCAAGTTTTCAAATGGAGACTATAGCCCACCAGACAATTCTCCTGATCCTGCGAGCGTACCCAGCTTTCCCCTTATGAGTCTAAAGAGGTGGGGTTGCCTTTCTTAGCAAAGCTTGCCTGTAGAAATAGTTGGCGCCAAGGGGAAGAGGAGAGAAACTTTTGGCATTGACTATATATGTGTACACATGTATATAAATATACCTCACACCTCACCTCCCCTTACATTCCTGACGCGCCCCCAATGGGTCTAAGGTTAAAAAGAAAGCGCCAACAGACAGATGGGCAATTAGATCAGGGGTTTGCCCCCAACACACCCCAATATGCTGGGTGTGTCCCAACGCGGGAAGGAGGGGGGCCCAGGTTAGGGTCTGAGTTAGTGTTGTGACTGGGATGCACAACCCGAGACCATCGTCCAGATTGCGAGGCTCTCTAGGCTGCTTCGCAAGCTTACACGTTGGACCACTGTGTCCTGTCCCTGTCCTCCGTGGACCTCGCCAGTGCAGGCTAAGCTCTACTTCAGGGGCAGTAGGCTAGCGAACGGGCAGGATGCACCCGACTCGGGCGGGGTGGGGCGCAAGTGCGGGAGGAGATGAGAGGATTTGAGTGAAGATTGATCTTCCTTAAAATGGTTGCCACCGGCGTCATTATGACTATCAAAGTTATCGCCAAGAGGCTCAGCCTCCAACCTCGGGTGGGAAGGAGAAGAGGCACGGCTGGTCGGAGACTCTCTGTGCCTCCAGTCAGCACCAGGAACACCGGGGGCTACAGGTAAGGGGTTAAGATGGGGGGCGGGCGAAGAGGATGAAGAGCAAAGTGGGGGAAGGAAGGGAGGCAGCGGAGGAGACTCATTTCCCTCCACTTTGACCCCGAAACCCAGTCACTTTGCCACGAATTACTTTATTTGAGAGGGGAGGGGATCTAACTGTTTAAAAAAGTGGATTCGGAGCCGGCCCCATATGGCACGGGTAAATCATGATTGTGTTTGAAGTTAGCGGTCGAATTCTACTATCAAATCGTCTATCTCATTTCTCCTAAGGGAAAAACGCGGCGAGAAGCTTATCTATCACCCAGATTATAAAACTAAAAATCTAGGGTCTTCGAGTTCAGAAGGTAGCCTGCAAAAAGTGGTAGAAAACCAGAGAAGATGTAATGATTTCTGTTTGGAGGCACGGGCTCTATGTACCTCCCTGGCCACGTAGCAAGAAAGCATTTTCAAAAGTCTACAAGGTATTCTCTCTCTCTCTCTCTCTCTCTCCTCTCTCTCTCTCTCTCTCTCTCTCTTCTCCCTCTCGCTCTCCTCTCCTCTCTCTCTCTCTCTCTCTCTCTCTCTCTCTCTCTCTCTCTGAGGAAAGCATCCAGACTGAGAAAAAGAAGCAAGGAAAGAAAGAATCCAGGATTCTATTTGTTAAAATACTTATTATTAATATTTGGTTCTTAAAACAGAAAGATAAGTAATCCCGACAGGAGCAGACTGCAAGGTCTTCTTACGCAACTCTTCCTGTATCCTCCCCTTTACCCGCCCCCCTTACGCCCCCAGCTTGTAAATGTTAAAAACAAAACAAAAGAAAACAAACTTCCCAAGGATCTACTCTGGAAAAGCAAAGCATTATCTATTATTTAACACGTATCTGTGTTCGTGAAAAAAAAAAATGAGGAAGGCGCGGTATGATTAGGACCTAAGGGGCAACCCAGCAAACTGAGAGCCTAATGATGCCCCTAAATGAAGGGGGAAATGTGCCGCGGCGTGCTCTATTAATCAGACTGTCAATTTCACCCCCGAGGCCAAACCCCCGGGCGAGCAGAACTGGCTGGGAGCAGGCAAAGGACCGGAGCCTTCTTCCTCACTTCTGGTGTCTTCTCGTCTCCTACCTGGATCTATTTGTCTGCTCTGAAGTCGCCTTCATTACCCACTGACAGGAGCGTGTATTTATTTGCTTATAAACCTGTTACAATAAATGATTATTCGAACGGCGTCATTCGTACCTTAATGACGAGCGGGCGCTACTTTTTGATGAATGACATCTCCGACTCGGAAGGATGTATGGGTCATTTTGACCAGTCATTCCCTCGCTCTGGCATCCCACAATTTTTCCGCCTCCCTCCAAAAGAGATAATAATATTTAGAGCCGTATACTGGGGCTGAATGAGAATCAGTCCTAGGCGCAGCCCATCACTAAGACGGGACAGCCAGGCCACTGTGACATTTTTTTAGAAAGCTGAGATGATGGAAAGAATAAGAAAAGAGATGATTCTGATGGAAAGAGGGCTCCATAGCCCTACTGCTGCCAAGAGGTTCTCCAATTTGTCGGATTCGGCTGGAGGTGCTGTGCTCGAGGCCCTGGAAAATTCGCAGCACCCGGCTCGCCTCAGTCCGCGCCTGCCGTCTGCCCCGCTGCACGGCGCTCTGGGAGACCTCCCCGCCAAGGGCAAATTCGAAATAGACACTTTGTTCAACCTGCAGCACCCGAGCAGCGAAAGCACCGTCTCCTCCGAAATCGCCTCTGCCACCGAGAGCCGCAAGAAGCCTAGTCATTATTCAGAGGCGGCCTCCGAGGCCGACATGAACAGCGACGTGGAGGTGGGCTGCTCGGCACTGCGCTCCCCCAGCGGCCTGGGCACCGCGCCGCTCAAGGAAAACAATGCCAAAGGTAACCCAGCAGCCCACAGACTCCAGCCCTACCCTCCCGGCTCCCTCGCGGGCCCGGCCAGCTCGTTCCACGCCTTAGCTGGTCTCTGACTCTTAACTAAAGTGTTGCTCAGAGCTGGCAGGGGCAGGGGGAGGGACGCATGCTAGGGACCGTACCCTCTGGCTCTGTCTTTTGAGTTTCCCAGCACAGCCCGGGCCTATAGAGCCTAAGGAGCAAGGCCCACTCGTCAGGCTCCTGCCTGAGTCGGAGCAAATGTTTCCTCTTGCGGACCTAAGAGCTGGGGCAAGGCAACACAGCGCTAGCCCGTGGCTCAGTTGGTTTGCGGGAAGGGTGCACTGGCCAGCACCTCCGAACTCTGCTGCCTCTGGAGCCCCCAGGGCCGGGTGGAGGGGACACTACTCTGAATGAGTCGGAGACAATCTGGCCTCGCACCTCTGCTGAACCGCCTATGTCGGCAGCGGCAAAAAAGAGTTGAAAAGTGGGACCCCCCTCCCCTTTACAGGCTTGGCTTTGAGCTGCAGATGCTTTGAAAATCTTAAGATATTTTAAACCCAAAGGCTGTCAAAGGTTGGAGGCCGTAAAAAAGAGCTGCCCTGTGGTTTCCAGACCATGTCAAACCCACAGCTTCTCAAACCGAGGTAGGCAGTTTTTCCTCGGCCAATTTTCCTACCGAGTGGAAAATTTCTAATTATTGAAAAAAAGAACAACCTCCTCAAATTCCATATCTATTATTTGGTTAGGAAGGGCTCCCCAAACTTCATTGATTCCATTAACGGCAGCAATTTGTAAGCCTGACAGACCTCATCAATTTTGACAGCGACTTTCCTTCCCCGAAGCCACTTTTGCCACCAGCTACCAAACCCAGCTCAGGGTCCCCGGTCCCTACAGCTACTCATGCGCTGTGGACTGTTTGCTTGCTAGGGTACGCAGAGAGCGGCTCCGTCGCGGGCACCGCGACGTCGGCCTCCGGGTCCGGCCTCGGCGGTCTGCATGGAAGCGGCGGAGGCAACAGCGGGGGTGCGGCGTTGGGCGGCTCTGGATCCGGTTCTGGCGCCGATCAGGTGCGGCGGTACCGTACGGCATTCACCCGGGAACAGATCGCACGCCTGGAGAAAGAGTTCTACCGGGAAAACTACGTGTCTCGGCCCCGCCGGTGCGAGCTGGCCGCTGCACTCAACCTGCCTGAAACCACCATCAAGGTATCGATTCAGGCGCATGCTTGCTCAGGCCTCCCTGGGGCGCCTGGGTTGATTTGTTTCTTTCTCCCCCCTTTTCTCCTTTTTGGGGTGTCGAGAGTTAGGTGTGGAAGAAGTCTATAGGGGTTTGTCACCGAAAGAATAGCCTTGTTTCTCCTGCACCGAATCCAAATCGCTTGACAGGCCTGGCTGACCTGAGAAGGAGCCGTGAATGGCGAGGCCCAGGCTTTAGACCGGCCCCTCGCCCAACTCAATTCTGCCCAACAGCTGCCCAAGTGCCCCCTCTCTTGTGTCCTACTTTGCCCTAGGCGGCAAGGCAGGCTGGTTTTTGTTTTTCTGGCACAAACTCGAAGTGAAACTTTTCATTCGCTTTTTGTCTCAGAGATTTATTTCCCACATAAATCGTTGCTACCTGAAGAAAAGGTTACAGTATTTTTAAAAATTGATCGGTTTGAGGACATAGTTTCCTAAAGAAATTTCCTCTTGGGCAATGGGAAACAACGAAATAGTCAATATACATACATACGTACATACATACATACATACGTGTGCATATATATTTAGGCTATTAATTTTTTATTATATATTCAGAAGAGATGGGTGAACACTTCAAGAAGCATTCAACTCTCTAGCAAAAGAGGACACCCCATGGGATTAGAGACTGGAATGGAAGTCTTCCTCCAGTTTGATGGGGAGGGCGGACGTTCTTTCATTTAGAGTTGTGACGAATGATGGCTTTATTAGATAGTATGCTAGGAGTGGGTAGAAAAGTTCCTTTTCCAGGTTCTGGGCACACAGCTTTTTGCTACTCATTTAAAGCAAATGATTCCAACAAAATCATCCTTTCAATACCCTAATCGGACCATGTCCCCAGGGAACGGTTCTCGCAGCTCCGAGGGCTCAAGACCTGGGGCTTGCTTGCTCTCAGAAAAACTGCGAGGCAGCCTCTCTTCAAAGGCTGCCCAGAATCCCCGTGCAAATCCTGGGATTGACAAACCGTTGTTCACTGAGGCTGGGCGCCGGCGGGTGGGGAAGTTGAGATGAAAGATTGGTGAGAGAGAGAGAGAGAGAGAGAGAGAGAGAGAGAGAGAGAGAGAGAGAGAGAGAGAGAGAGAGAGAGAGAGTTACAGAAAGTGTAGAGTCAGAACCTAAGGGGTCCCACTAAATACAAACACAGGAGCTGAGGCCCTTTTGGACCAGGACGGTGTGCCTTAGCCGGGCCCTCACTTTTCCGTGCACCCTGTCCTATCTGAGAGAACAGAGGGACAAAACCCAGAGCAAGGGAAGCAGGTCAGGCCACTGTGGGATTCGGGAAGGGTCTGGAGACCCTGGACGGGGACTGGGAATACCCAGCGCTCCCTAACCCGGGCGGTGGTGCGGCTGTCCCCGCAGGTGTGGTTCCAGAACCGGCGCATGAAGGACAAACGGCAGCGCCTGGCCATGTCGTGGCCACATCCAGCCGACCCCAGCTTCTACACCTATATGATGACGCACGCGGCGGCCACCGGAAGCCTACCCTACCCTTTCCACTCGCACGTGCCGCTGCACTACTACCCGCACGTGGGCGTCACCGCGGCCGCCGCGGCCGCCGCAGCCTCGGGAGCCGCAGCTGCAGCCTCGTCGCCCTTCGCCACATCCATCCGTCCTCTGGACACTTTCCGCGCGCTCTCCCATCCCTACTCGAGGCCCGAGCTGCTCTGCAGCTTCCGCCACCCGGGGCTCTACCAGGCGCCCGCCGCCGCGGCGGGGCTGAACAGCGCGGCGTCCGCGGCGGCGGCGGCGGCGGCTGCAGCGGCAGCGGCCTCCTCGGCGGCGGCGGCCGGGGCGCCCCCCAGCGGCAGCTCGGCGCCCTGCTCGTGCCTCAGTTGCCACAGCAGCCAGTCTGCAGCCGCGGCTGCCGCCGCCGCAGCCGCAGCAGCTCTGGGCTCCAGGGGTGGTGGTGGCGGTGGCGGTGGTGGTGGCGGCGGCGGCGGGGGAGCCGGGGCGGCGGGCGGCTCGGACTTCGGCTGCAGCGCCGCGGCGCCGCGCTCCGAGAGCGGCTTCTTGCCTTACTCGGCCGCGGTGCTCAGCAAGACCGCCGTCAGCCCGCCGGACCAGAGGGACGAGGCGCCGCTCACCAGATAACTACGCCGCCGCCAGGGGCCCGCGCCGGCCGCTCGGCGTGCGCCCCCTCGGGGCTCCGCTCGGCCCTAGGCTATTGCTGCCGCTAGGGGGCGCCCCGGGGCACGGGTGGGCGAAAGAAACCTGCCCGAGTTGGGGGGGAAGGAGCCGGCGTGAAGGCCTGGCTGGGGTCCCCCAAATGATCTCTATTTTTGTATCTCCAACCTAGCTGCCCCCCTCCCGACCTTACGCCTTCTAAACGTGGTTCCCGCTTTGCCGGCTCCACTTTCTGCCTGGAGTCCCTGGTCTCCCTAAGGCCAGTCAAATTCCAGGGTGTCCAGTCCTGGTTGATCACCCCCGGGGGGCCGAGTCACCCAGGGGAGTGGCTAGAAGCGATGGGGCACTGTGACAAAGAGAGAGCTGTGTGCTCTAGTACTTGAGCGAGGGAGCGTCAATCCCCACCCTACCCCCAGCCCCAAGATTCACGCTGCTGCTCTTTTTCTTGTCTTTGAACTAGGAGGAGCGGGAAGAAGGAAAAGGCAGGTTTTTCTCAGTCTCAGCTAGCTAGGGGCTTTTGTCCGAGGGGAGCAGGAGGGTGGAAGTGTGAGAAGGCACAAGGCAGACAGAGAATGCGTGGGAGATATCTTTGACAGCGCGCGTGGGGCTTGCTGCGGTCTATTGGGAAAGGACAAAGCTGAGGTGGGAAAGGGTGGGAAAGGTCGAGGTTCATTCTCTCGGTCCGCCTTTGGTTTCAGTGCTTAGGAAATAAAAGGTTAGTTTTTTTTTTTTTTCCTTCTTTGCATATTTTGTGCAAAATGTAATGGGTATCGAGGTTGGCACAGCCTGGCCAGGGAAGGAAAAGGGAACTCAGAGAAGGTGAGGGCCAAACTGACAAACCATTGTAGTTTGTGGAGAGGCATTTTCATCTCAGTTTTCCAACTGTCGAGTGCCACTCGATCTGGGAAATACTTGAATCTCTAGATATATGATATTATCCTAAAAATTTCCTTAGATACTTTTATGAGTTCGAACTCTATTCCTCTCGACCCCTTCTCTCTCCTTTCCCCTTTCCTCGGGTAAAATGGTCCTTGGCATATTTCTCACGCACGGCTATTGCTTTCTCCTCTGAAAAGCCACCGCTGGGTTGCTGAGACCTGCTCTGCCAACCCTGGCTACAGGGGGGGGTTTCCTTGAACTTGAAGCAAGGTACATCAAAACCCACCAGTGTTAACTGCCACGTCAATTTTGATGCTAATAATGTGCAGATTATGACGAAAATTGCCAATCATGCTCTCTGATGGACCTCCTTTGAATGTGGAATTGGAGAAAAGTTCCCCGCACGGAGACCTGCTGTCAAGTACTAACAACCCGCTAAGGGAAGTCATTAGGAGAGACGGATAAGAGACTCGGTACATAAAACATTGTTCTTGGTGCATAGAATGTATGTTATTTAATGTTATCTCTGTTACCTGAAGTGATTTCGCAGAAGAAAGCCACGTTCTTATCATCTCAATTGCCAATTTTCATTTTGGTAACTTGGACGCCCTGGGTAGACTTTTCTCTGTTAAGTTGATATTCCACCAATGTGAACAGCCTCATTAAATCAAGCCTAGATATTTCCATAATGCTCCCTGCAGAGCCACTTCACTCCTCACATAATGAGATTTTCTGAAGAGTTGAAGCCCTAAAATAACTTGCATGTTTAGGCCCAGCAAAGTGGGTGTATGTGTGTATGCAACCTGCGTGTATGTGTATATATATGTATATGTGTGTATATGCATATATATATTCGTGCTCTTAAGTACGTATATAAAAGATACACACATCCATTTATACACATTGGCACATTTTCTGTGATTTATTTCCAATTCGTTTTCTGGTATATTTTTGTTATCTTAAAGACACTGGATTTTAAATTTTCACTTCCCGAGGAGAGATGTTCATTATATCTTGAAATAATTAATTTTGCAGGAAAAATTATTTTTATCAAGTGGAAAAGATTCCAAGGGGAAGCAGTATTTCGAAACTCCTGTGATCTATTATGCTATACCCATAAAATATTAGGGAGCTTCCCAAGGAAATAATAATTTAAAACTCAACTTTTTTCCTAAAGAGATGAGACTACTTATGTAATGTAATAATTATACCAGCTCATATTCACTAAGTTTACATTTAAAAATATTAATATATAATTTAAGACTAAATAAAATAAACCAAAATATGGTACCCTTTTATCAGCTTTACCTTTCTAGATTGTTAAAGCTCTTTGTTATGATCAGCTATCAGATGTATATATAAGGTACTTTCGGCAATAATGTTTACATCCCCCCTCCCAAATATATATGATTGATGAGAACGCTGGTTGGTAAATTCATCTTATGTTAGGTCCATTGGATCTGGCTAGTATAATAAAATAAAACTGTAAATAAAGTCTTTGTGCTTTAAATATTGCTGGCTGTATGAACTCACTGTAAGATATTTTACAAATGTGCAATAATTATAAAGCTTTGTATATTACGTTATTTATTGTGTTTGGTCATGTAAAATAAATGTTATTTAAATCAGAGCAATTTTATTTGTTTAAGAGATTGCAAAACGGTGCATGCTGGCGTTTGTTTTTAACTGTGGCATCTAGGGTTATGAAAATCTCTTAAAACAACATATTTAAATCCATATAATACACATATCAGACGGATTAATTCATTCTAATCATTATTTTTATGGCAAATACATTACTCATGTTTATAGGAGACACGCACTACATCCAAACATTGGTTT